>NC_056749.1:827130053-827160053 GCF_019279795.1 Protopterus annectens | reverse complement strand
TTTTATTATATCATAGGTATGCTCATATATTCTTCTTTTTAAAGTTCTCTCCGTTTTACCTATGTAAAATGACCCACATTTGACACAGGTGGCCAAATACACTACTCCTTTAGTATCACAATTGTATAGCCCATTACTCCTAATCAATTTACCCCTACTCTCTACATATATATTTTCCTTATTTGCTATATATTTACATTGGCCACATTTCCCACATTTAAATGTACCCCTTTTATAATTCAAGTTGGTACCTATATTTTTATTTTCCTTTTTCTTTTGTTCTAAATATTCCTTTATATTATTAGCATTCTTATATACTACCCTTGGAGTATCTCTCTTAAGAGCATAAAGAGACCACATTCAGTCGAGGTCTGATTCCTCTTTCTCCATAACCCCAATAAGACTCACCACTGGCACAGCTAGAGAGAGAGTCCTTAGCCAGGGTTCCAAGCCAAGTCCTCCAGCACTCTCTCTGCCCAACCAGTGTTTCATGTCCTCCCCAAGTAGCTGACACACACACTCTTGGAGATTTGATTTACACACACACACACACACACACACACACACACACACACACACACACACACACACACACACACAAACACACACACACACACACACACACACACACACACACACACACACACACACACACACACACACACACACACACACACACACACACACACACACACACACACACACACACACACACACACACACACACACACACACACACACACACACACACACACACACACACACACACACACATATACTTGGGAAAGGCTGGCACACATTTACTAGCTATGCCCTTTTTGCCCAGACTATAAGGTAGTTACCACTGCCAACAGAACCCATTGACAGCTTCTTTAATGCCCTTAGCAAAGGGTGTCCAATCCTACTGTGTAATATTAATATTAATACAAATGGTAGTTTGACCAAGAGCACAGCTGTTAGGAGTGGCCCACACAGCATTCCCAAATAAATATGCAAATACCCTCAAACCTTAAATATCTCTACAAAGATCAACTACAATTAATGTTTTAAGTATATTTAATAATAAATTATAAAAGAACAAGAAAATATTAAGTATATATTCATAATGTCATTAGAGTTCAAACTCAGAGGAAATATTTAAAATGACATTGTAGGACAGGCTCAGACAAATAAAGACACCATCTAAACTAAGCCTCACTTTATTCCTGACCGAGTCTAAGAGAATTACACTATTCCCTAGTAACTTACTTAATAAAGCAAGGCAGATGATGTGGTGAATGGTTCTTCTTGTTGTCAGGTCCAAGACAGAATACAGAATGCTCTGTCTCACTCTAAGAGACTTCTCAAAATAATATCTAAAATATTACTGCTGGAATAGCTTGCAGAATTACATCATTTCTGCTCATCTGACTTCTAATTCTCATGCAAACTCCCATTGCTGGCAGCTGGCAGTATTTAGCATCTACCTGTAAAAATACACAGACAAGGACTTTTGCTCAGATCTTTGGCAGGTGCTGGAAGTCATAAAATAAAACAATTACATTCCTTTATGCTTCCAGAGTAGCAATTAGTTTATCCCTAAGGCAATACAGAAAGATTCCTAGTACAGACTTTGTGTCTCTGGTTGCAATGAAATCTGTGAGATAGCATCATTATGGCCTAACCTATAAAGTGATTTAATTTCAGATATTTTTTTTCTAAAGTTTGCTGGACTAAGGTTAACCTTCCAGTTTCCTCTATTAAAACATATACATTTAAACAGTTACAATAGTGCACATGTACTTCTGTTCTCTTCCAGTAGGGCACACCATGGATACATTTTAAATACAAGCACTTTACAAATGCCTTTTCAACACAGGCATCTTTATAAAGCAGTTTGATATACACATGACATACAGTTCTAATACATTAGTAGCACAAGCATGTTGTATAAATCATTTCAATATTCACCAGTGACATATAATTATTTATAAAATTCCATCTAGCTGTAATGGCAGTACCTCTTTTCATCACAATCATTTGCACAGGGTGATGTTGGGGGGTGTGCAGGAGGCCAAGGCTGACACAAAAGGTAGTGAGTACATGTGAGTAAGAAATTCAGACAGGCAGACATTTGGACAAAGTGCCAAATGGCCACGGAGACAGAATGAGATGTAAGCCTTAAAACTGACCCATGCGACTGTTGTGTGTGTCTGTATAGGGACTCCAGGTGAAATGTGTGTGAGTGATACCAAGAACACAGCCAAGCTCTGTGCTAGCTCTGTGTCCTGATATGTTGGTCAGGTGTGAGCTATGCATGGTAGAGGTGACAGTTCATTGTAGTCATCCCTGATCATGAGAACTGGTTCTGCCAGGAGATGCATTAGCATATCCATACCCACAGTCAGATGCATTACTGCTACCTGAATATGACTAATGTCTGCTGGATGAGCTCTCCTCATGACTATGCCCAAGACCATGACCTCGTGGCTGACCACTTCTGGGTATGGACACCTCAACTACTGAAGGGGCAATGGAAGTAGTACCACTACAGGAGCATGATTAGGCACGGCCATGTTGGCTAACATCAGATGATGATGCTGACCTACATCCACGTAGATGATAGCCACCCTCCCAGCAGACATTCCAGCACAGCCACCACCTGTTCCATCATATCATTCAGCTGATCCATTGAATCATCAATATGCTGGAAGCAGTCATGCATGTCAACATGTGCCACATATACAACCCTAAGCATTTCCAAGGAGGCCCTATTGGAACATACCTGCACCTCCATGATGACCATAAACATGCATAGAGTGGCAGGTAAAGACACACCAGGATCAAGTGGAAGGTGGACAGCAGGACTCCTCCAAGCATTCCAAAACAACTCTCCTGCATAGCACCTCACCCAGACTTTGGCTATGGCCAAAGTCAATCAGCCCTGAAGCTGCAGTAACAACACTACCTTGATAAAGTGTTTCACCTTCCACCTGCCCACTATCTGAGGGCTCATTGGAATAGGTATGTATATGCATACTGGCTGTGTCTCATGGAAATACAGGGGATAGCTGAATCTCCACCTCGGTGTCAGATTCAACCTCTGCACCCCCTGGAGTGTGCCTCTGTTTGGCCACCATCATCATCAACTTCTGCCAATACTCTGACATCAGGAGGTAAGAGTCCTGCACTTTCTCGGTTATGATCACCTGGGATAATAAGCAACAAACACAGGAAATAAATTAATATCTACACTAAAGTTTGATATATGCTAACAAACTAACAATGGTGCCACTATTTGAGATGGTACTGCAATGCACACATACTCATGACACCCACCTGACAGATATGGATAAATGCATATTTCTGTGAAATGCTCATCAGTAAAATGTTTGGCTTATGTGCAGATGGCTCCGAACTTGCTAGGGATGATGGTCCTGGAAGAAGTTAAGCAAAGGGAAAGGACACCGTCATCACAATTTCAACAACACAGGGGGACCATTTTCTTTTTGCCTTTATATGTCCATTAACGAAACTTTTAAGTGAAACTTGGCTGACACGTCCACCCAAAGCCAATGTGCAATGAATCCGAATCTGTTAAATGTATCAGTATATCAATAGCCCTCAACTCCCCAAAAATAAATAAAACAACTGAACTATTATTTTCAATATTTTACTATATAAGAAAATGTTAAAAAAATGACATACGCAAGCTTAACTAGAAGCTCATCCTAAGATATAATTGTCCTTCTTGATAAATCAGCACCGACATTGATCACATGCTGTTGTGTGCTTTCCAGTGAGCTCTCTGGATTTCTGACAGTGGAAAGGAACTCTTCATTTGGTGTCACTGCTGGCTCTGTAGCACCCCCCCCCCCACCAACGTAGCCAGCTCTCCAAGGGCCACTGCAGCTGCTCTTCGCTGGGCTGATGAAATCATATCAGTGGTCCTATGGTGCATCTGATTATAAGTTCTGCTGCACCCCTCAACAGCAGTGATGTTATTCACCATCTGTCTCCAAATCTACATTCTGCAGACATATCCCAATATCCTCTCTCTCAAGCAGAGAGGCATCATGTCACCAAAATGCTTGGACAATGACATCATTTTTGGAGACACTGAAAAGGGCTTGTGGGTATTGGGACACTTGGGTGCCATAATGTTAGCTGATATAAAACAAATAAGAAGGATAACAACACATAAATAAATGTCCTGCTTATATATACACCTATTTTTTTCAGTATTAACCACTGGAGAAACATGAAACTTCAGGTATTACAATATAAGAGGTTATATCAAAGTCACACAAAAAGCAAGGTTTGCTCCAAAACAAGGAATAACAAGAGCAAACCTCTTTAAAAAAGTTTTTGGTTGTGGCAACACACAAATGGAACTTGGCTCCATATCCCCAAAACAATAGGCACATGACAGTTTGCATCAAGTAAGGAACAACACATCAGTCAATTGTTATAAGTGCTTTCAAAAAATATCACAAAATGTCTGCACATTTACAGGAGAAAAGTAATTTTTTATACGAATGCCACTCACCTCTACCTGTGCCCAGCACTCCCCTAGACTTGTCTCTGGCCATCATAGAAGCCTAACACCACTGTATCATTGACAATATAGGAATTTACATTTCACTGAAACAGAAAAGAAGAGTGTAAGATAAACAGTTGTAACAATAACATATGTGATGAAAGTTAAGAAGGCTATGTATCTGAAAAAGTAAAATGTCCTGACAAAAATGCCTATGCCATCAATAAACTTTTAAGAAGTGAGCACAGATAAAAGTTGTATTTGTTAATGTATGCATATTGTGTATATATATATATATATATATATATATATATATATATATATATATATATATATATTTATATTTATGTACACACACACATATTTGTATATATTATGTACACACACATATTTATATATATATATATATATATATATATATATATATATATATATATATATATATATTGTAAACACTCAACCCAAATAGGAAGGAACGCTGATGTAACTTCAATGCAATAGCAGTCCAATAAACAGAAGAGTGATGATACTGTCCAAAGCAGATGAAAAGAAGGTGGAAAGAAGGAATGGAGATCAGTGTGAGGATTGTGAAGAGAGTGAGTATTGTGAAGGATTATATATAGTTAAGGTGTGTGGGGCTTTCTTCTTATTCTTTATTCCAATAAAGAAACAAAACAAAATGTAAGCGCTTTCGCGGACATCACATCTGCTTCATCAGACATAGTTAACAGCACTGAAACAATATATTATATACACTAATAAACATCATGTGACCATTGCAGCAACTACTTAATTAATCAATTAAACCTAGCATAATATATATATGCATATAATAAATGTAATAAAAATATAAATATACAATATAATGTGTTTTGGCTGTGATATGTGTGTGCAAGGGCTGTGAAATGGTGTGTGTGTGTGTGTGTGTGTGTGTGGTGTGTGTGTGTGTGTGTGTGTGTGTGCTGTGTATCTGTGTGATTTCTGCAATCTTGGAGTAGTATATATAAGTAGGGGGTATGGGGTGGGTATGGGGCTTGCCTGTTTGTCTGTGGTGTAGGATTGTGTGAGGGTGTGTGTGTGTGTATGTGTGTGGTGTATTTGCACTGTTTCGGTTTTAGTTTTTTTGGTTATTGTTGTTTTTGCCATAAAATATATACGATAAAATCCTAGGATGAATTAAAATGAATTAAAATAAATCAATTGTAATAAAATCCACATATTAACGTAATTTTCTGCCCTTCAGGTGGGGCTTCAATGAAACCATTTCATTAAGTCCCCTACCCCTGTGTGCTGCCAATCTGTAATGTAATGTACTGTATGCTAAAATGTATTTTGCAATGTTGTTTATGTTGATTTTTTTAATATTATACTTGCCCAGCACGCAGCTTATCCCAAACATGGTGAAACAGATAAATCAAATAAATTTAATGTAATGTACTTCTATGATAAACACTACATAAATTACAACTGTGAATCAAGTGTATGTATAGCGCAGCTGGTAAACATGATGAACCACACAGTATATACTATCTGCAGATCATGGTTCAAGTCCCACATTTATCTTTTAAGGACGGAACCTAATAAATACTTCTTAGAAGAATAATACAAGGTGGGCTTTGCCTGTCATGTTTAAGCATCACTTATCTTCAAACAAACACAGTCTAATGACCCACAGAAGAAACAGACATTCGCAATTTGAAAAAGAATACACTATTGCATCTTTTGCTTCCCATCACGCAAACCTGCTAAATGGAGTTGTGCAATGGTCAGCAAGCTTCCACAACACCTGTAGGTCCAGAACACCTGCAGACAGGAAGCAGACAATAGACAATTTCAAAACAGATACATTGTATCATGTGTTGTTTACCACCAGACAGACACTCTAAGCAGAACCATGTGGAGGTCAGCACACATACATAGTAATGAATGTGAAAATATACAGCTGTTGCTAGTTGTTCCTGTTGCAGCAGTTGGGTTATAGTAGAGATGACCCAGGGTTCTAATCTTAGCTAAGGCCAACATTTTCCTCTTTACTTTATATAAAAATTAACAGAAGAAAAATAATTACACATAGCAATAACTGTCTATAGCTGGTTAATTGAGCATACACAGGATATTATTACTGTAGGTAGTACAATTATGGTTCTAAAATTATACATGTATTTTTTGGACTTTCGCGCACACATTCATGGTTAAACACTGAACTCTCTAATGTATATGTATAACTAAAATAGGTCTGACAAACAATGACTCATTTGCAATGAGCACCCTCTACAGCAATGACTGTAAGAAATATAGCCCAACCTCCCCTTTGGCAACTGGTATAAGCTAATGCTGACAATACAAGTGAGACAGGGTTGTAATCTAGCACACTCCCAATTTTATTAATGCTTGTCCACACAGTTTTAAAAATATAAAACAATGTAAACAAAAACTAAAATAAGTATAAATAACAATATGTATGTATAGCACTGGAGATCATATGAATTATATGTCTGAGTGAGGGTATACAAAAAATGATGTTTCTGTAAATGGCCTGGGATGAACTTCAGACTTAAGTGATACTCATACACATGTGAATGTATAAACCAAGGCCTTGGCAGGTCACACATACATGGTTAACCCCTCACTCTGTCATATGTATTTATATATAAGTAGTGAACATGTCTGATAAGCACATTTTCTGTTGCAAGAATGAAATATCAGCTATGTACAAGAATATGTTTTATCTATTTTGCATAGGTTTGAATTCCACATTTTACAACTTAATTTTATCAATGTGTAAAGCCACACAAAGATGTGTTAGGCCATAAAATTTATGTCCACGATATATGTTTGCAAAGTTAAATCAAATAATTACTGCAGCAACCAACCCATAAATTAATGCCATCTGTCAGATTAACCTTACTATTTCAAAAACTGCTTTCCTCTGTGTTTGGCACTATTGCTCTCTACTTAATATTGCACAAACCCGGATGGCATGGTTGTTCAGGTTTGCACAGTAGCATTAAATGCGCTAACATGAACTGGCAGGAAAACACTTCTAACTATTGCTGTTTGACCTTAACAGATGTGTCTGGAGCTAGAAGAGAAAGTGCCCAATTTAGGGCTCAAAGTTGGAGTGTGATGGAGTCCAGAATCTTTATTGGACTCCTTGTAAAGTGACACAGGCAAAGGTTGCTGCAGCGGGACCATACCACATCTCGGTACAAATCTGAGGCTTGGAATAGTCTGGCCAAGGCTGGCTCCAGTGCGACTAGCATTCCACACACTGGACAGCAATACAGGCACCACTATAATGACCTCAAAAGGTGCTAGTAGGATATATGCAACCAGTGACTGGATGAGTTTAGGACTGCTGACATCCCACAGTTGTGCAAGTATACAGTTATGGATAATTTTAACTAGACAGAAACCTAGATATAGGCAAGACTAATATGCATAATGTTCTCTTTTTCTCTACTTTTTATTCTACAGCTGTCCAGGAGATTGCAGTGAACAGGGAACCATGCAACAGAAGCAATTCACGAGGCAAGTGAAGGTGCATGGCAAAAAGCAACCATCATATTCATCATCAGCAGCCTCCTTTTTCCCATTTTCAATATGGTGTTGGGGAATCATGTAAACTGTTGCCATCTCTCTTGATTCAATGCCACACTCCTGCAACAGGAGCAACCAGCAAGAGGAAAAAACAAAGGCCAGTAGTCTCCAAACCCAAACCCAATCCAACAATTTATTCTGTATTTATTCAGTTTAAAAGCCATATACCAGTTTTGGCAACAGCCTTCCTCAGTATGGTAATAAAATTCAAATGTTCAGCAGTTACTTATTACTTCCTTGAAGATGATCTCACAATTCCTTGGACTCACATTTAAAGACATATACTCGTATATAAATAAAATAAAATTGAAACTACTATTCATTCAAACCAGGAGAAAATAAAGCTCCTAGTTTCACAATTAAAAACACTAAGCATGTTTTTCCATCCTAATTTATTTGGACCACTAAACATAATTTTGTCAATACCCAAAAAGGAAACTGGGCATTAAGATGCTTAATATTTGCTTAAACAAGGCATTAGTTTCACCTTGACATCTAATGTCACCAAGATGTTTAAATATATGTGTTTTAAAAAATCGAGAAATATTTCCAACATAGAAAGAACAATTACATATAAGTAAATATATAACCCATCGTGAATTACAAGTAATAGCAGTTTTAATTTAATAAGCTGTAGAAGTGCTTGCTGATGTAAATTCCTTACTTTTGAAAATAACAGCACACACTGTACATGCAACACAAGGGAAAGACCCCTTTAAAGCATTGCCATCCAAATCAGTTTGTACTTCATGTACTACATTCAACCCTCTTTTGTCATGATTACAATTATTTCCTATAGCCTCCCATGTCTATAGGAGAAAGAACATTTGTCAGGGAGAATTTCCAGCAAATCTTTATCCGTCTGTAAAATAAACCGATGATTGTGAACAATCTGGTGAAAAGAACTAATATTACTCCCAAATGTGGTAACCGACCTTTATCTTGATATTTTAATAATTTGTCCTTTGATTTATTATTAGTATTATCCAAAGCCTGTTGTAATATTTTAGGATCATAACCTCTATTAATAAATCTAGATGTTAAATCTTTTCATCCTATAAAATTATTAATTATACGTCCAGGATGACAACTAGATGGCTGTAATAAGGATTTTTTATAGAATTCCTTCCATGATATAAGTTAGTTTTAACAGATCCATCCAACTTTTTCTTAAGCAATGCATCTAAAAATGAAAAGTTGGAAGTATCATAATTTAAAGTAAAATAAAGACTCCACTTATTATCATTGAGCTATTGAACCAATTCCAACAACAATTCCAAATGAGATGTCCAAACAAACCAGCAGTCATTCAAATAGTGATGCCAAATATCACTAAAGTCAATATAAATGTTATGACCGACATCACATACCAAAAAACTGCTCATCATATCCCATAAACAAATCAGAATATATAGGAGCAAAAGGTACCTGTATCCTGTAACTGCAAATAACACTCCTGCCTAAAATTAAAAAAAAAAAAAAATTTTCAATCAAAACTTGTCCTGTAAGAAAGGTATTGAAACCTGGACTATATAAATTAACATTATTTAACCAATATTCTAAATTTTGCAAACACAACCAATGAGGACTATTGGTATATAAGCATTTTATGTCCAAGGGACACATATACCTCCCATTTCCATTTGTGCATCTTTTAATACATTTAAAATGTATGTAGTATCATGAATCCTAGATCAACTAGCAGGTAATAAAGGTTCTAAATAATGGTTTAGAAAAGCTGAAAGGGGTTCCGTTAGTGAGCCAAAGCCTGTCACAACGGGACACCCTGGAGATTTTTGTTTTGGAATTTTTTATGAATCGTAAGCAACATATAAATATAATGCATCTTAGTGTCATCCACTGTTAGAAGTTTTATAACCTTCCTATCAATAATGTCCCCCTCAACTGCTTGTCCCAAAAACTGGTCAATTTTATTAGAGCTGAGAGTGTCTCCAGGCATTTCTGCAGTTAACTCCTACTGCACCATCAGGCATCGGATATTGTTTGCTCATATTTGCATTAATAATTCCAAAACCGTGTTACATACAAGGTATCAGAATATTTTATCTTGAACTATTCATGATGGCAAACACAATCGTATTGATATTTGACCTCTGTCAGTGAGCAATTGTTAGAACTGTAAGGTGATAACTTCATTTTTTTAACAGCTCAAGCCACACCTACTGGGAGTTAAAGGTACACACTCAGAAGAGCTGTACTGGAGGGAATGAGTTAAATTCCATAGTGGGGTCTAAATGTATCCTAGAATAAAACTTATGGTCATTTATTTGGGTAAGAACCTCCTGTTGGTATTCATGAGAATCCCATATCACAACAACACTTTCTTATCAGCAGAATTAATCACTACATCAGTATTCCTGCTTAAACAGTTAAGTGCTAACCTTTCTCTAAAAGTTAAACTATGGCGAGCAGTGCCTTTATGCAAATTAAAATGTAATTCCTTTAATATAGCTTGTTCGAAAAAGTCACATATTTGTTCCTGGGTGGCTGAAAAGAAGGTTTAAACCTGCTTTGGCCCTTGTCTTTAAAAAATAATAATAAATTTAAATGATGACAAAAATCCTTACTGTTTTGCACCAACCTCACTTCTGAGACAGGTGCCATAGGGCCAGCATTTAAACCCTTAAAGAAACATCATCATTAGACAAAGAAACAGAAGAAATATTATGCACAATATTGTCATAGTTCACCTGGGTCCCAGCACTGGTTGCAGAATTTCCAATGCCGCTTGATTTCTTATGATGTTTGCACCCTGCTCTCCTACACAATTTATTAAAGGGCTAAACTATTAGCCCTCTTAGCTGTGGGTAAATCAGATGAAATATCGGTCTCAAAGGCAGATGAAGAATCATCAGTTAAAGACTGATTTTCAATATAGACCCTCAAACTCTTTTCTTTTTAATCGTTGCAGCTTCATGATTCCCCTTAGCGAATTTAACAGCCATGTGATATTGTTTCCAAGAAAACTGTCTATAATTAGAATAATGCTGGGCATCACACTGAAACTTTTTTAGTTTGCATTTCTTCATTTCTGCCTCAAGTCTATGCGGTGATTTCTGATGTCATCTTAAGTGATAAGTAACTGCTGAACATCTGAATTTTATTACTATATTGAGTTAGGCTGTTGCCAAAACCGGTATATGTTTTTTAAATGGATTACATAAAGAATAAATTGTTGGGTGGGGTTTGAAAACTGAAGGAAGTAAGGGGTACATATGCAGCACAACATAATTATTATTTTAGCTAAAGTTTTGCTCTTCTATACAGTAATAGCAAATTAAGCAAACATACCCTAACTGTAAAATCAAGCATGCATGCTTCAGTCTACAGCACAGGTCAGCTGTAGGAGTCAGTTATAAGCATATCCTAACTGTAAAATCAAGCATGCATGCTTCAGTCTGTAGCACAGGCCAACTGTAGGAGTCAGTTATAATATTGCATTTAGATGTTGTGGGTTCAAATCCCACAAGTAACAAATATATTGTAAAGTTATTTAAAAAGAGCACATAATAATTTCAACAAATTTGGCACACATGCCATATTGTTTAATTAATCTGTATTATTTGATCAAGAATATGTACAATATATGCATATTGTAAGGTTTACATTGAGCAATCCTCAGTTATTGTTTCTAGTTGTTAAAAAGTATATTTAATATAAAAGTAGAAATACATTTTTAATATTGTAGTAATTTATTGTATGTCACATATGATGATACTATTACCTTTCATTTTCGTCTCTTACCAGAGCCCATCTCTCTCTTTTTTTATTTTTATATGTGTGGTCACAATGCTTTCATGTCATCAATTTCTGACAAATCACAAAATGATTTACAGCACAGGAAGGTAAGCCAGTTAATGTGGATTAGCCTGCCCTGGTCCAACGGCTGCCTAGCACATCTGCAATACAACCTAGCAATATTGTACTACTTGTCCCATCCACATCAGGTAGCATTGCCCCAGCAGCTGGTACAGTGGTACTCTCCAGGAGTATTGGCAAAGCTGGTGCGTCAGGTTGTGGAGAGCACCATTGGTTCATGTCTCAGCTGGATGGAGCATATGCTCTCTGGAATGATGCTAAAACAAAAACATCAAGCACCCTAGCAGCAAGCTGAGTAGGGGACAATGATGACAGTTCTGTGTTTGAGGACTACTTTCTCACTGTCCCCCAGTTTGATGGGTATGGGCATCTGATGTCCTCTCCCTAGCTCTAGTCATGGTGTCCCCAACCTGTTGTGTCCCTCGCTGCCAGTCTCTTGTCTTGTTTGTCCTGTTTGTCTGCATTTGCTTCCTCATCTACTCTACTTACCTGACCCAGAAATACCCATGTCCCTTACCCAACATGCCTCACTTACTGAAATAAAAACTCACAAATGGGCTCCTGCCCCCCCAAAAAAAAATACTGTCCCACACATAACCCTCCACTTTGCACATGTGTCTTCTTGACACACTTGGTTTAATCCATTTGGCTATACAACATGATTGCATTGTTGTCACCCATCTTTGTTGAGGTGATTGTCTAAATTCAGCCAATATTCTGTACATAATCATTTTACACTGTAGAAGTAGATAGCTATTTTTTCCTGCCTCCCTCCTGAGCATTCCTATATTGCTTTCCCTTTGTTCTTCCCCCACTTAAATCCCATTTCATCATTTTCCTATCTACCACATTTTCATGCCTTTAATCTGGTCAAAACATAGAATTACACATACCACACACATAAATAAGAACTCTACTTTTTGTCCTCTGTGTTTGCGCGGAGTTTGGCATCACTCACCAATGCCAAGCGATGGTGAATGGGTCTTCACATCCAATGGCATGGTACAGTTACCTCCACGCACTGTTGCATAAACTCACTGTGCTAAATAAACACAGTTAAAGTAGAATAAAGACACTTATATTAAAAATTTCATTTAAATAACCATTTTATTTAGCCTGATGACTATCAATACGTAACTCCATATGTGTACTGTTGACATAAATCACTTGAGTACGGTTTGTTTTTATACAGTACTTCACTATAGTTTTCTCACATTTCAAGTAATTACCACAGATAATTATTTAATTACATCATGAATACATATTTAAAACTATTATATAGAGCTGGATTTGAACCCTGCATCATCTTCGCTCAAAATAAGAACTCACTGCTCTTACATCTATTGTCATTGAGTCAGGTAAGCAGTAGTTGTGTTTGTTACACTCAATACTATCCAATGTGCTGACCGATGCCAATTTCTGCTTAGCATGTTTGCATGTAGGAATGTAAACCAACAGAAATCTCATATTTTTATCATTGATGCAAAGGCCCACGTTTGCTCATCATTTAACTATGTGCAAAACAAGTAAAACTACTTTTTTAGGGTTAAACAATTTATCACACAACATTTTCGATATAAACTGTTTATGAACACCACAGTATCTGTTAGCTGCCATAGCCAGTATGGATAAGTACTTCCAACATTCAAATGGGAGTCCTTAAATGAAATAAAAAAAAGACCACTTCATTGGCAAAACATATAGGGCAGTTCCCTGAACATGAATTTACATGTTTTGCAGTGGAGCAGGTATGTAAAAATCCCCTGGGTGGGCCATGGCAGGATTTATTGGAGGCTAAAAAAATTGATATGGCAATTAAAACTGCAAGCTCACCTTCCTCCGGGGCTTAATGATTATTGCAGCATCAGTAGTGTTTTGAAACTTAGGTCTTATAATGTTTAGAATATAATGAATGCAACATTTTGTTAATCATGGAGTTTGGGTTTTAGTAATTTTAAACTGTATATAGGTTTGTTACACGGAATATATTATTTTTTATTATAATGTATTAATTTTTCAGTGTATAGTCCTTTAAAAAGTTGTTATTTGATCAGGTGGCGTGTGTTTTTTACTATTTAAATGTGTGGATGTATTTGAACAGTAGATTTTATTGAAGTCTTTGTCTATAAGCAGACGAAAGCGCTTAATCTACTCTGTCAATAAAGGATTGTATTTGTACTATTGGTGTGGACCTGCTTTGAACACTTTGAACGCTTGGACTTGCTAATTCTGATTTCAGTGTTGGTTCTTAGTTATACACCAGAAACTAAGCCAACTGTTGAAGTCAATCATTTTTTGGTTGTATTGAGGTATCATCCTAGGTGAAGGTAAAATGCTGCTTAAGGCTAGGGACATACCTGCTTGAGATGCGTAATCAGAGAGCTCAGTCATGTCACTCTTCATATAGTCCGGTGAAGTACATCTCAAGTCATTCACACCAACATGGACTATGACGGAGTCATAACAGTGCCTGTTGTTAAGAGACTTGAGTGCATGTGTGATGTGCTGGATCCTGGCACCTGACAGACAGCTGACCGTGACCTTTTCCTTATCCAGTTTGGTGAGTGGGACATCTGTGTGTCTCACAATTGAGTTGCCTTTGACTAAGATGTTTGTTTTTTGTATTATGCCTTAGAGGCTTGACTGGTGAGACACTGGTGTGTGATGTATTATGTCTACTATGTTCTGCAGAGGATGTGTTGTGAAGTGTGCTTGTGTTTTTTAGGTCTCTGGTGTGTAGATAAGCTTTTTGTAAGGACCTCCGCATGTGTAGGTGTATGCGTCTCTGGTTTGGTAGGTGCAGAAGGTGGTGTGTGTCTAAATGTAAAGATTAAAATATTCTTTACACTGAGAAATTTGAATACCATTTCATGGTAACTGGGGAGTAGTGGTCACGTAAAGGAAATCTGTCGCCTAGTCTATTACCCTATCTAGGACTCCATTTGACCATAATCTGACTCTGCAAGGGTAGATAAATGAGGACATTTTAACTCGCATAGGAAGTGAAGAAATCATGAGCTACATAGTCTTATAACACAACACAAATTATGTCAGAGGATAAAGGAAGAAAGGGGTGGTTCTGGATACAGAATAATAAGCAAATATTTGTTACAGACCTCACTAATTCGCAATTCATTAATTGTGAAGAAATGCCATGTATCTGTCTCTGCAAAGAAGTAATTAAGGTACAAACAATTTTATACAATATTTTCTATGAAATGATATAACAAGTGTGTTTTGTTTTGCTGAGCTATGCAACCCCTCCAAAGTCAAGAAATTCAAAGTAAATTAACTATAAACATGAACTGAAGAGCACAATATTTGTGATAACTTCAGCAATAGCTACCGAATGGCAATGAATCTGAATTTAATTATCATGGTTATGACATGGTCAAGCATAGACAATGAATATCCTTCCCTACTGTACCACATTTTGTTCAGGGATAGTCATTATCAGGCTACTAACACATGGCCATGATAAATTCTGAGGCAACCTTAGCTGGGTATTATAAAAATTATTACGGATATGGCGTGTCTCCTATACAACTCTCACTCAGATGGGCATGCCACTAGCTACTGATAGGGCTTTATAATGCAGTCTGGCCAATGTGTCATTCTTTATTCAAGGTCAGTGTGCTGAAACATATTGTTAGGGAACTGAATATTTTATGTCATCCTGATAAGGAGACGTCAGCAAAATCATTTTGTACATTTTTTTCCATTTGGTAGAGGCAGCTGGATATTCCTTTCCACTGGGCATTTCAGCACAGGAGTTTATGACAAATATGTCTGTGTTATCAAAGTTTATACATGGGCATATAATCAGTATTGTATGTCTCTTCAGAGGCACGCATAGGGATGTACACGTGTCTGCACACTTAGTATTTCTAAGGTAAAATACAGAGTGCTTGTGGGAGTATACATGTAAAAGGTCTTTTTTAAATGATAAGCTGTTAAGGTAATTCATTACCTTGCCTCTCAAATGTACCTCATTACGAGGAACGCACCTCATTTGCGGTCTTAAAAAGTTCACGTTCCTCAAAGTTCCACATTGAAAGACTCTGTCACACATTCAGTGTTATGAATTTTTTTAAGTGAAATCCATTGTAAATAGAAATGAATCATATAAATTCATTAAAAGATCTTCTTTGTAAGTAAAATCAGCATATTTTAACCATCCTATGATCTTCCTAGTTGAATTTGTTAGTAAGCCATTAGTATGTGTTCCACATTTTGCCCATTTGTTCCACATTATAAGGGCTAGTGTTCCTCATTTTAGAGATGGAAGGTTGAGAGCTATGTTCATTACTTTTGCCCATTTATGTGAAAACATGCAGGCAACGCATACTGGTATACACTGTAATAAAGACAATCAGCGTATGCTGAACATAATTTTACAATTTATGTTGCCAGAGCAATGCATGCAGTAATTTATGTCCAGTCATGACAGCTGTTAGTGACACAGACTGCCACTCTGCCAAAACACTGACACCCTGCTAGACCATTAAACATTGTATGATATTATTGTGACATCTTGCCCTCACCAAGAATGATGCCACAATACAAAGACAAGATGATCAGCTTTAGTAATTGGCTCAATTACTGGTGTCATTCTAGGGGGATCTAATGTCTGTCTACTTGGGATGACATGCTGGACAAGCCACGCTGCTTCGCAAGCTTCAAGGCTTGCACCTGTCACCACTGGGCTTCCGGATATTGGCCAAGGCTCTTGCCACCCCCATACTGCCTTTTTTAGGCAAGGCTCAAAAGACAAACCCACCACCTTAGAAAACAAAAAAGGAAAAAAACTAAGGGTAATGCTGCTCAACGACAGAAGTCTAAATCTCAAGATGCAGGCTCTCTAAGCACTCCTCAGTATGGAGAGCATCGATGTCTGTGCAGTAACTGAAACCTGGTTCAAGGCTCCTGAGAGCACCCCAGCCCTACCAGGTTATACCTCGTATCATGCATTTAAACCTGGGCCGAACCACAAAAGGAGGGGGAGTGTCCATATTCATTAAAGACACCCACACCTCCAGGTTAATGGCAACGCACAAAGCATCAGAGACCATCCATGTGCAACTAACCGTAGGCAAAACTGCTGTACAACTTGTATTATGCTAAAGACCACCCTCGCAATCTCAGGAACTCCATTCAGCCTTCCTGAAGACACTGGAGGATATGAATGTCTCACCAAATACCATCATATTGGGAGACTTCAACTACCCAAACATAGACTGGCTGCATTACTCAAGCCCCAACACCCTAGCCCAAAGGTTCCTGGAATTCATCAACTCAAATGTGATGGAACAACAAGTCACCTCCCCCACAAGGGGAAATAATATACTTGACCTGATCATCACAAACATGGGGACAAAATGCTCAACACCGGAAGTATACCCCTCACTAGTGAGATCAGAC
This sequence comes from Protopterus annectens, assembly GCF_019279795.1. Lineage (NCBI taxonomy): Eukaryota > Metazoa > Chordata > Ceratodontiformes > Protopteridae > Protopterus > Protopterus annectens. Next base: position 827,142,673 of record NC_056749.1, on the reverse strand, counting down.
CATAAACTAATAACCCTATATATTCATATCCCACCTCCACCCCCAGCACAAAAGACTACAGTGAGAAACTTCTCAAAAGCTGACTTTACACTCCTTAGGACTGAAATGGTATCCTTCAAGCCCCCTGGGCCAGTGGAAACCACATCCCACACTGCTGAATCCTTCACAAATGCTTTCTACGGGCATCTCCAAGAATGCATGGATCATGCAATCCCAAATAAAACCAAGACCCTTTCCAACAAAGGCAGGCATCCTATCTGGTGGACCCCTGCCATAAACAAACTTTATAACAAGCGAAGGAAGCTACTGCAAGACAGAGCAAAATCCCATAAAGGGAAGGCATCCCTGATCAGCACTAGCAAAAAACTACGTTCGCTAATAAAATCATCAAAGGCCAACTTCGAGAGAAGAACTCGCTAAGGACACTAAAGATAATCACAAGGCCTTCTTCAGTTATGTTAGAAACCTGGGCGGAAACCCTCAGATATGCGCAGAGTTAGTTCATAGGTTCATAGGTTCATACTAGGCTATCTGCCCTAGGGCATTTATAAGCCTAGCCAGAATGTGTTTGGCCACCCATTTTAAATTTATTTTGCTATGCCTTTGTTAGTATACTGTGCCTCTGTCTAACAGTGACACAGAAGTGATACCGTAAACCTACGATCTTCCATCCACTCATCAAGATTCCTCTTGAAGAGAGTCATTGAGGGACTCTGCCTAACCTGGACTGGGATTTTATTCCAGAGTGAAGGGAGCCTCTGGGTTATGAATCTGTCCCTCCAGCATGTCCTATTTATTTCAGTGCTGAGGTTCAAGTCTCTCGAGCGCGTAGCTCGATGGGATTTGGATTTTCTGAGGTGCAGCATGTCCATTAATTCCGGGTTGGACATGGCTTTATATGTCAGGCACAGATCGCCTCTGAACAGGCGGTATGCCACTGAGTAGAGCTGGAGTTTCTTTAAAAGGGCAGCATATGGCATCTGTTTGAGCCCTTTGATCCTCTTGGTGAGGTACTTTTGGGGTCTTACCAGTTGCTGCAGGTGTCTGGTAAGGTACATCCCAAAAGGGCATTGTACTCAATTATGGGCCTGATGAGGGATGAGTAAAGAGGCATGATGACCTCCCCTGATCTAGATGTGAATCCCTTCATGATTAGGTGGGCTATATATAATGTTTTTCTAACCACTTTGGCCACGTTGTTGTCAAATGAGAGATTGCTATCAACTTGGGTCCCCAGGTCCCTAATTACTTCTGTACTTAATGGATTACCACATATGTGGTAATTTGTGGGCACTTTGTTTTTGCCAAAGGGGATGACTATACACTTTTGGCGTTTAGCTTGAGGCCATGGCTCTGGCACCAGTTGTCTGTTTCTATGAGGCCCTTTTGGAGGATGCTTGTGTCGGCTGGAGAGTCGATTATGGCGCCCAGTTTGCAGTCATCTGCGAACTTGGTCAGCCACAGTCCTTCCGTGTTGGCCTGTACCTCCGAGAAATATATACAACAAGAGAGGTCCCAGGACTGAGCCTTGTGGGACACCACTTGTAACTGGTTTGGAGTCTGACATGGCTCCAGCAATTCTAACCATGTGGGTTCTGTCCTTGAGCCAGTTTGCAATCCATCTAGTGACATAGGGGTTTATATTTAAGCTGGTGAGCTTATCTATAATGCCCGAGTGGGGTATTGTATCGAAGGCTTTTGAGGTCCAGGTAGGCTGTGTGGACCACCATCCCTCAATGGCCTTGGTGACTGTTTCAAAGAAATCAACCAGGTTTAAGAGGCAGGATCTGCCCTTAACAAAGCCGAACTGGGTAGGATGCAGTGTTTGTAGGTCCCCAATATCTTTATTTATGAGGTCCATGATGATCCTTTCCATAGCTTTGCAGACCAAGCTAGTCAGGCTTATGGGGCGATAGTTTCCAGGATCCGTTGAAGCACCACCTTTATGGAGAGGGACCACTGTTGCTGTACGCCACTCTTTGGGCACATATCCTGTAGTAAGGCTGAGATTGAACAGTAGTTTTATGTTTGGGTTTAGCTCTTCTTGGAGTTCATGTAGGGCCGGGACACCATCTGGTCCCATCGATGCTGTGTTTTTTGCTTTGGAGAGGGCGGCTCTTACCTGAGCATCTGAGATGTCAGGGAGGCAGCACTCTGCTGGGATAGATATTTGCCCTTTTGGTGGGGGGGAGAAGTTTGCGCTGAACCTGTCAGCTAGGATGTTGGCAATGTCTGTGGGTTCGGTGTATTTTTTGTCATTTTGGACTAATTATGAGCAAATCTAGGAATTACCACCCAGGTTCCTAACATAACTAAAGAAAGCCTTGTGATTATCCGTAGTGTCCTGTGCAATTTTTCTCTCTAAGCTGGCCTTAGACAATTTTATGTGTGCCCGTAGTTTTTTGCTAATACTGATCAGTGATGCCTTCCCTTTTTGGGATTTTGCTCTATCATTTAGTAGCTTCCTCCTTCTATTGTATAGTTTGTTTATGGATGGGGTCCACCAGACAGGACGTCTGCCTTTGGAGGATTGGGTCTTGGTTTTATTTGGGATCGCATGATCCATGCATTCTTGAAGGTGTTCATAGAATGCGTTTATAAAGGATTCTGCGGTCTGGGCCGTATTTTCCACAAGCCCGGGGGCTTTGAAGGATTCCACCTCAGTTTTGAGGAGTGTGAAATTTGCTTTAGAAGTTTTTCACTGTGGTTTTCTGGGCAGGGGTGGGGTTGGGATGTGAATATCCAGTGAGATTAGTTTATGGTCTGATCTTACCAGTGAGGGATACACTTCTGGTCTGGAGCATAGAGTCCCCATGTTGGTGATGATCAGGTCCAGTATGTTTTCCCCTCTTGTGGGAGTGGTAACAAGTTGTTCCATAGCATTTGAGTTTATAAATTCTAGGAACCTTTGGGCTAGGTGTTGGAGCTAGAGTAATGCTCCCAGTCTATGTTTGGGTAGTTGAAGTCACCCAATATAATGGTGTTTGGAGAGACCTTCATATTTTCCAGTGTTCTCAGGAAGGCCGAGTGGGGTTCCTGGGTTTGGGAGGGTGGTCTGTAGCAGGCTATAAACTGGAAGGCAGTTTTACCCACTGTTAGTTGCACATGGATAGTCTCTGATGCTTCGTGCTTTGCCACCAACCTGGAGGTGTGGGTATCTTTGAATATCGATACTCCCTCCTTTTGTGGTTCGGTCAAGTTTAAAATACACTGAACCCACAGATATTGCCAACATAATGGCAGACAGGTTCAGTACAAATTTCTCCTCCTCTCCCCCAAAGGCGAAATAAATATCTCAGCTGAATGCAACCTCCCTGAAATCTCAGATGTCCAGGTGAGAGCTGCCCTCAGCAAAGCTAAAAATACAGCATCCATGGGACCTGACGGTGTCCCTTGTTGCGTGCTACGTGAACTCATAGAGGAGCTAAACCCGCACATAAGAACGCTGTTTAATCTTAGCCTTGCTACAGGATATGTCCCTGAACACCGGCATACAGCTACAGTGGTACCACTCCTCAAAGGTGGCACCTCTGCAGACCCTGGAAACTACTGCCCCATAAGCTTGACCAGCCTGGTCTGCAAAGCTATGGAAAGGATCATTATGGAACTCATAAGCAAAGACATCGGGGACCTACAGACAATTGTCCCTACCCAGTTCGGCTTTGTAAAAGGCAGATCCTGTCTTTTAAACCTGGTGGACTTTTTTGAAACAGTCACTAGAGCCATCGATGAAGGCAAAGCAGTTCATACAGCCTACCTGGATCTGGCAAAAGCCTTTGACACAATACCCCACTCAGGCATCATAGACAAGCTCAGCAGCTTAAATGTAAACCAGTTTGTCACAAGATGGGTTGCAAACTGGCTAAAGGACAGAACCCACAAAGTCACAATAGCTGGAGCTATGTCAGACTCTAAGCCAGTCACAAGTGGAGTCTCACAGGGCTCTGTCTTGGGACCCCTCTTGTTTGGCATTTATTTCACAGATGTGCAGGCAAACATAGGGGGGTTGTGGCTGAAAGTTCGCAGACGACCGCAAACTAAGCGCCATAGTCGACACACCAGCTGACACATGCATCCTCCAGAAGGGCCTCACAGAAACAGACGACTGGTGCCAGAGTCATGGCTTAAACTAAATGCCAAAAAATGTATAGTCATCCCCTTTGGAAAAAACAAAGTACCCACAAATTACCACATAGGTGGTAATCCATTAAGTACGGAAAAAGTAATCCGAGACCTGGGGACCCAAGTTCACAGTGACCTCTCATTTGACACCCACATCACCAAAGTGGTTAGAAAGACCTTCTACCTTGCCCACCTTATCATGAAGGGATTCACATCCAGATCAAAGGATGTCATTGTACCCTTATATTCCTCCCTTATCAGGCCTATGATTGAGTACAATGCCCCATTTGGTATGTACCTCACCTGGAACCTGCAGCAGCTGGAGAGACCCCAAAACTACCTTACCAAGAGGATCAAGGGTCTCCAGCATATGTCATATTGCAGCCAGACTGAAAAAGCTCCAGCTCTATTCAGTAGCATACCGCCTGCTCAGAGGTGATCTGTGCCTTACAAGGCCATGTCCAATTCAGAATTAATGGACATGCTCCACCTCAAAAAATCCAAATCCATCAGAGCCACGAGAGCTAAAGATCTAAACCTCAGCACAAATATGAATAGAACATGCTGGAGGGACAGATTCATAACCCAGAGGCTTCCCGCACTCTGGAACAGGATACCTGGCCATGTTAGGCAGAGCCCCTCACTGACTCTCTTCAAGAGAAATCTGGACGAATGGATGGGTGATCGTAGATTTACCCCGGGGGTCATCTCTGTGTCATTGCTAGATAGAGGCACAGTAAACTAAATTTAATTTAAATTGTACACTTTTGTATCATTACATGGGGTGGCGAAAGCCACATACACTTTGGCTAGGTTTATAAATGCCCTAGGGCAGATAGCCTAGTACTATACTATGAAACTATAAAATTCTCTTATTATGTTGTACATTGTAAATAAGTGGCTCATTTTATTTATTTATTTTTATTATTTATTTTACATTTGTTGCCTGGAAATGTCCATCTGAGCTGAAAAGCCCTTTTTCAATGGAGGCCCAGGGAGAAAAGCTCCACAAACAGTACAACAGAGATAAACAATTAGAAGTTATAAATTTACAAAAAATAAAGAATTAGAAGTTATAAATTTACAAAAATTAAAATTTATATATTTACAATAACTGTAAATAAAAGAGCAATGCAATTTAACAATAAGACAAGATGAACAAGAGTCATAGTAAACATTTGCCTTTACTGAGCATCAGTGTAATTTGGAAAGAGAGAGAGAGGAGATGCAGGTTTTTAATAGAAGTTAAGGAGGTTGCTAGCATGGTTAAGGTGCCAGTTACAAGAGAGGTAAAAAGGGTTGGAAGTGCAGAGAGGAGGAGAAGTAGAGATGAATGAAGCAGGGAAGCTTAGTGGGCAGGCAGAGCACAGGTAAAGGAGGATTATGAGGGGTGAGAACATTGGCAAGACCACTTAGTTTGTTAGTATTCCTTGGTGGTCACTTGAATACTTTAAGTTGTTTGAGGGACCTAATTTCTAATGGCAGCCTGTTCCATGACATAGCAGGGTGGTAGCTATAGAGGTTGCGTCCCATTTTGGTCTTGGGTTTACAGATCTGTAAAAGGTCTTGGTCTGAGCTACATAGAGATCTTGTGGGAGAATATTGACAGACAGGAGGCAATAAGCTGGGGCAGTAGGAAGGCTGGTATAGAATGGAGTGATTAATCTGGCACAGAGAGGAGGAGCTGGTGAGGTAATTCAAGTCAGTTTAAGTATTTTAGGGGGAGACAGTCATGGGATTTAAATGTTTGGTGCGCTGCAATCTAGTTACTTTGTTGTAGGCTGATTCTAATTTAATAAGGAGAGCTGAGATTTGTGAGGACTTGAGAGCTGTACAGGTAGGCGGGGTAGGAGGTAGGAATGAGAAAGGTTTACTTTTGCTTTGTTGGTGAGAAACTTTTTATTTCTATATAGCAGGCTCAGTTTTTGATGAGTCTACTGGATACAGTTGTCAACATGCAAGTCAGACTTAAGCTCATCATCTAGAATTTCACTTAAGAGTTTTGTGCTTTATTCAGCTTCAATAGGAGTGTTATTTATAGAAAGTATAGAGAAAGTAGGTTTAAGGTGATTAACATTTTTAGGTAAGAAAAGTAGGAGTTTTTTGGGGGGGGTGGTTCAGAATAAACATATTATTACAGAACCAGATTTCGACATAGTTAAAACATGCCTGAGTGGTAGAGATGGGTTCAGAGGGGGTGTCAGGGATGGTGATGACTGTGGAGTCATCTGCATACTGTACCGCAGATGAGTGGGGGCAGGAAGTATAGAGTACGTTAGTAAAGATGTTAAAGAATAATGGACCAAGAACAGAGCCTTGGGAATACCCATTCTAACAGGTAAAGAAGGGAGAGAGCAGAGAGCCATTTCACAGATTGCTGTCAATTAGTGAGACAGCTGGAAAACCAGGCAACAGTAGAAGAGGAAATGTTAAGGTTAGCTTAGTCAGTAGAAGTGAATGAAACACAGTGTCAAACGCTTTTGAAAGGTTTAAGAAAAGGCAGGAGATTTTTGTTGTCTTTGGCTAGTTGAAATAGTGTTAAGGAAGGATATGAGGGCAGTTGTAGTGCTATGTTTGGGGCGAAAGCCATGTTGTGTGGGTGTGAGCAGATTTCCTGTAGAAAGTATTGCATGACTTGCTTTCCAAAACTTTTGAGAATGAGGATAGGATAGCAAAGAGTCTAAAATTGGTGATTTCTGTGGAGTTACCTCCTTTATGTATAGGCAGAGTGTAGAATTCATTCCATACAGTGCACCTTTGACTCAGAGATAGAGCGATTTATCAGGATGGATATTGGGAGAGCAAGTGAGTCAGTTGCTACCTGGAGGAAATAGGAAGGAATATTGCCAGCAGATGTGGAACAAGATTTTAGCTTGGAGAATATAGACTTTATGTAGTTAGTAGGAACAGATGTGAGGGAAAAAGTATTAGGAGAGTTTAAAGTAAGAGGGTTCAGATGAGTTAGTCGTCCAGTTGTTTCTATAGTTAGTAGCATTAGTAGAAGAGTGATCAGAGATTATCATCTTAGATATTGATTCAATAAAATAGTGGTCAAAGATTGTAGCAGTTTCTTCAGGTGTCTTGTTAGGGCAGAGATTGGGAGAAGGATTCCCAGGATGCAGTATTTGGTTGATTGAATTCAGAATTGTTTGGGATTAGATCTTTGAGTAGTTGGTGGGTTAAGGGAGAATTATTTTTTATCTTTAATAATGTGTTTTTTGTCAGATTTCTGAGTTCCTTATCCTTCTGCAGGTCAGATGGGAGCTTAGTTTTTACCCATCTTTTCCACATCCTGTCTCTGGATTTCATTAGTGTGCAAGTAGCATTTGCTAGCCAAGGGGATATGTGTGATTTTATGTGGACTGTTCAAAGAGGTGCAAGGCTGTTGAGAATATTAAGAAAGGTAGTGTTAAAAGAGTAGACTGCTTCATCAAGGGGGAGTTGGGTTAGATAAGTCCAACTAATTTTAGACAGTAGGGCTTTAAAACTGTCTGGGTAGAAATTAGTTCGCTTGTAACAGGTTATATATCTGTCTGTTCTGGTGAAGTGAGGCCACTTAGGGAGTTGGGTAGGGTTTCAGGGTTATATTTGCAAGAATCAGAAACTAAATATCCAGTCTATAAGATAGCTAAAGTTGTTTGAATTTTTTGATATGGGAAGGTTCCAAGAATAGTTGAGTAAACCCATGTAGGTTAATGCATAAGGCAGAGTTAGTAGAGCTGAGTGTTAGCCAGTTCATTTTTATGTCTCCAAGGAGGATGGTTTAGTTTGATAAAATGCTGAGAGAGATAGGAAAGAATGTTCTCCAATACAGATATGTTGTCCCATGGAGGAATATTTCATTAGTGTGCAAGTAGCATTTGGGCTGGGCACTGAAAGGGAGCGAGCGCAGGCTGGAAAATAAATAAATATAGAAGGCAGCTAAAATGATAGTGATAAAATTATTAAGTATGAAGTCAGCTGTTAGAAGTTCAGCAGCAGAAAAGAACGGGATAGATATATTAAAACATGTTAGATTGTGTTGGTTGGAATAGACTACAGCAGCTCCACTCCCTTTTCTTTGGCAATCTAGGTGAAGGATATTATAACCAGAAGGGAGTGTTTGTCAGGGTTTCGAGGCTTCAGCCAGGTTTCTGTTAGGGCAATTATATCAGGATTGTAGTTGGCAATCCAGGCATGAAATTCACTAACTTTGTTTAGTACACTTCTAATATTCATAGCATGAGATATATTTATTAGGACATTTAGGAGTGGTAGATTATTGACAGGAGAATCACAGATGGGACCAATATTAGGATGAATATCACCTGATAGAAGTAGGGCATGTGGCAGGAAGTAGAGTTTGTTTGTATAGGCTATAGTAGGGATATCTGCTTTTGTCTCTGGAATAACAAGTGTAAGAAGGAGGAATTTTGATTTTGGGTAGAGGGGTATGCAAAGGGAATATGGATGAGCAGAGAGTGAAAGAATGCCATGGAGACGAGAATTTCTTTGCTTGAGTATTTGTGGGATCTTTGTGTGCTGGAGTTAGGTGGTAGTTATAGGAGGTATTATCACAGCTTCCCTGTTCTGCATCCAGTACCATAACAACAGTGTGTGTGTTACCATGTTGAGCAGGTAAGTGAGCATGTGGAGCATAAAGATAGCTTTCCCAAAGACATAATACTAGATACTTCCATGTAGTGCTTTCCCAAAGACATAATACTAGATACTTCCATGTAGTGCTTTCCCAAAGACATAATACTAGATACTTCCATGTAGTGCTTTCCCAAAGACATAATACTAGATACTTCCATGTAGTGCTTTCCCAAAGACATAATACTAGATACTTCCATGTAGTGCTTTCCCAAAGACATAATACTAGATACTTCCATGTAGTGCTTTCCCAAAGACATAATACTAGATACTTCCATGTAGTGCTTTCCCAAAGACATAATACTAGATACTTCCATGTAGTGCTTTCCCAAAGACATAATACTAGATACTTCCATGTAGTGCTTTCCCAAAGACATAATACTAGATACTTCCATGTAGTGCTTTCCCAATGACATAATACTAGATACTTCCATGTAGTGCTTTCCCAAAGACATAATACTAGATACTTCCATGTAGTGCTTTCCCAATGACATAATACTAGATACTTCCCCAATGACATAATACTAGATACTTCCATGTAGTGCTTTCCCAATGACATAATACTAGATACTTCCATGTAGTGCTTTCCCAAAGACATAATACTAGATACTTCCATGTAGTGCTTTCCCAATGACATAATACTAGATACTTCCATGTAGTGCTTTCCCAATGACATAATACTAGATACTTCCATGTAGTGCTTTCCCAAAGACATAATACTAGATACTTCCATGTAGTGCTTTCCCAAAGACATAATACTAGATACTTCCATGTAGTGCTTTCCCAAAGACATAATACTAGATACTTCCATGTAATGCTTTCCCAAAGACATAATACTAGATACTTCCATGTAGTGCTTTCCCAAAGACATAATACTAGATACTTCCATGTAGTGCTTTCCCAATGACATAATACTAGATACTTCCATGTAATGCTTTCCCAAAGACATAATACTAGATACTTCCATGTAGTGCTTTCCCAAAGACATAATACTAGATACTTCCATGTAGTGCTTTCCCAAAGACATAATACCAAATACTTCCATGTAGTGCTTTCCCAAAGACATAATACTAGATACGTCCATGTAGTGCTTTCCCAAAGACATAATACTAGATACTTCCATGTAGTACCTGGAGACATGAAACACCTGTTCAAAAAGCCAAACACTCTACAGCTGACTGTCATTGCATGTAGCCATTGTATTTGCTGTTTGCCATGGTTTAGGATATGGCCAAACTGCCCAATTTTATTTATTCATTTTTGTTTGTTAACCAAGCAGATAAGCTTTTTTTTTTTTTCCTTCAGTCAAGGCCTGGGGCTGGATAGCAATGACAATTACATTGTTGCCAATGAAAAAGATAACACAAATTAAGCAATGCAAGTCAGCGAAATAAAAAATGTCTTTTGGTAACAATGAGCATAAATGATTGTATGTTACATGTATGTAAAGTGTGTGGAAGACAGCGATAGACAATAATAAAAGGAGAAGTAATTTCTTAGTGAGTGGGTCAATGATGCCAAAACTCATCTGTAAATGCTGAGGAAAAGGATGCTTTAAATGTGCATGGGGGAGTGTTTGAATTAGCCTCTGTGAATGAAGCATATCCATTTTGATTACTTAGGTAATGTTTAAGGGTATAAGTAAAATGTACAAGTGCTACACTGATCATGATACTCTGTTCTCTGTAGTAAATCATGGTACTTACTATTTGTCTGTGCTGGATACGTCCTCTATTACTTTTCACCACTGGCAACTGCTAGAGTAACTACCCCTTACTATATGTTGAACCATTTCTTTATCATGGCTTCTTGCCTGTGTTGCACAATAGCTTCTGCTAATGGGACCCAGCTATTTCCAGAGTAATTGTGTATTTCATTTCTTATGTTTGATATTGTAACAAGCATCATCAATACTTAAAAAAACTAAATCTTCTGTAGTTGAAATCCCTGTTATTATCTTTGGGGTTTTGTAATTACCTTACTATCTCCTCTGGCAAAAATTATGGAAAAATGTATACAGAAGCAGCTTCTACACCACCTTCTCCAAAATAAACTACTGGCAAACTGTCAACATGGTTTTAGACCCTACCACAGTACCACCACTGCCCTATCATTTACAGATTCTATCAACAACAAGCGTAACAATGGCCTTCTTTCCTCTGCAATTTTCGTTGATTTATCCAAAGCCTTTTACATGGTTCATCATCAGCTGCTTTTGCATATTATGAAATCACTTTTGCTAGATCCATTAGCCATCAACTGGTTCAAATCTTACCTCAATCACAGAAAACAAGCAGTACTTTGGCACAGTAATCTTTCTAATCTCTTACCTATCTCTCTCTATCTATATTAATGATCTTATTCCACATACTGCCTGCATTCAGTATGCAGATGACTCCACTATTATCTGCTCAGCTACTCAGAACATCACCCAGAATGCATTTAATACTGTTGAACAATGGTTTACAAAACGTTGCCTCCTTCTAAATCCAAAGAAAACTAAACTTCTACTCTTCTCCCCAACCCGTAAGTCCACCCCCATCCATTTTACACTTACATCTAACGATGGTACTGTTATCTCTCCAGGCCTTACAACCAAACTCCTAGGAATAACTATAGACAACAACCTCAATTTTGACACATAAAACAATCAACAAGAAACTTGGATCCCTCTATAGAATCAAACAGCCAGGACTGCTATAGCCAGAACACATCTCATCTCTACATTACACTATGCCTCACCCATTTATACAAACCTTTCTAAAGCCAACATTAAAAAGCTGACTGTATCCTTTAATAATATTGCCAGATTTGCTGCCTCTCCTTTTTCAACTCATCACTGTCTAAATCTTAAACAACTTGATTGGTTAGAGTTTCTACACCATCTCCACTCAGCTTACAATTCCAATCCTCCAATACTCCTCAAGCCTCCTTACCTCTACCAAAATCCCAACCTATATAATAAACTTCTGATCAACACCTGCAGATCCAACAATTTGGCAGGACTGCAATTCCATTGGTAGACTTTGGAATGCTCTTCCCTCTGAACTTACAACTCTCTGCTCTCATACTCTTTTCAAAAAGAAGCTTAAGCTTCATCTCATGACTCACTGGTTATGCTCCTGTTCTATCCCTGACTAACTGCTGCTTCCTCTACAACCTCCTGCTTTAAATAGCCTTCTCTAACTCTGCTCGATGTAACTTTTACTGAAGTCAATAGTTCATCTACGTTTATTGCTCTGGCCTTGCCTTATACAAAAAAAAAAAAAAAAAATGTTTATGCTCTGTTTTTGTATACAACTAATTGATACTTCTTCTTTGACTCTATTTTGCTGTATTCTTCTGTATACTTTTTCGTGATTGTACTTAATTTTGGTGTTTTTTTATCATTTGTTAATGAAATGGACATGCATCCAGCTAGACTAGCCCAGTCAACAAATGTAAAATAAAATAAAAATAAATAAAAAATTGTTTAAATTCTATCCCCAGGATTCGTGAAGCTCGGTGCTAGGACTGTGTTAGGCTTGCACCGACCGTGCAGAGTAGAGATGGAGCAGTAGCACCATATGCATATTAATGAAGGCTCGCTGCTGCCACATCCACGTGCATAGGAAACGTGCACAAGTGCAGGGGGCGTGTCCAAGCGCCACATGCAGGCGTGGACATGTCGGCTGCTTACGTGCAACCTAAAATTCTGAATAGTACAGCCTGCCTCTAATTGTAATCCCATCTGTCAGTGTCCGTGGATACAGAAAAGTATGCAAAGCAAGCAAGACAGTTTTGCGAACACAAAAATAAGAAGCAAACACAAATGCACGTAGCTGAATATCAAGTCTCCATACCTCAAACAAATGACATTTAAA
>NC_056749.1:827007553-827115053 GCF_019279795.1 Protopterus annectens | reverse complement strand
TAGTCAGCTCCACTGCATATAGGTATCCATGATGGGCTCCCAGTGCCTCCTATGCATGGTTACCCACTCGGACACATATTCATTCTAATAACACTACGCTATGCCCATGCACCTATAGGTCCATACCTGCAGTGACATTTACCGGTGCGACCTGCAGCTGGAGTTATGGGATTCTGCTACATTGTATTGGCGACATGAGGGGGTCAGGTATACTACCTGGCATACTAGCGTGATACGGTCGACGGGGTGGATGCAGCGGTGGATCGGCAGTCTCTGCACTGGAAGCTAACAATGGATGAACAAAATGCGACATGCAAATCCAGCTTCACGTACTCCCATGACTGGCACCGTCAGCTGCAGTGAGCGCGTGGATGATCCCAGCTGATGCAGGGGCTGCATAGTCACCGTATCAGCTAGGGTCCAGTCGCAGCAGAGGGTGTGATGGGTCCACCCTCAGGGTACTACTGGCTACCTAGTCATCACCCCATATGCTTTGTATCGCATGATAAAAGTAGCTAGCCTGCATAGCGCATGCCATGAGTACCCTGGACTGGGCATAGGCTGGAGGGCTATGCAGCTATCCCAGGCGTACTCACGGCTGCCCGGGATTGGCATATGACCATACCCAGGGTCATCAAAACTCTTGCCGATGAGGTCCATGGCATCGGATCCAGGTCCCATGATACCTATGGATATGTAACCCATATGCCGATAGGTGATGGATCCCACTCCAGCTGGATGGTCGCATTAACGATCCCCTGGTGTAAAAGCATGAGTCATTAGTACGTTTGGGATTGTACGCAGATTGGAACACCACCGCTACCTCCATATATTTGCCCCCTGATAGTCATATACCTGCACAGCGTGGCGGTACCCTCCCCATGGAGGTATTTAGCCATCGATGCATTTAGGTCAATGCAACAGACTGGACTGATACCTTTGCACGTGTAGACCCCAATAATGGCTGCCCCGAGCCTAGGTAGCTGGGGACCTCATGGGACGGACCATTGACATGGCATCCCACTTTGTCCCAATGCAGGTTATTAATCTGCATGTTGATCCAGGGTGCCACGGTTGGGTCACTCCATCCATGGGATAGGTGCATCCATGGCATGCACCTGCCGATGGGATCCAGGTGATGCAGTCAGTGGAGTCCCATGCCCACTGGGATGGACTACTATGCATGGGCAGCGGTACCTGATGAGTCCATGCCCACCTATCCCAGGCTTGTCATTACCGGCATAGTACATCTTTCAGGTTGAAGGGGTAAGTGTACCATTGGGCATGCACAGTCACCACACTTAATGCGACCGGTTAGTATGACCGCTCCTGGGTTTGATTCTAGAATCTGTGGCAATGTAACCTATTTGTCCTAAACAGACCTGGAGTGCACGTGGCATGACCTGCCATGGGCATGCTCACAGGTATTCCGTCGCCCCAGCTACCTCATGGGAGCTAGTCGAGTAGATTTTAACCCATAGGGATTAGCTGCATCCTGCCCCTAAACGGACTTCATCATCCCAGCCCACATAAGTGGCCCCGTAACATTTCGGGTACATAATGCGATAGCTATGAATAATGCTTTATCAGGCAAGTACCTCAAGAGGTCTAGGTAGGACATAATTTTTCAGTAATAGCTAAAAGAACCGGATGGGGTTGTACCCAATGTGGATCTGTGATACCTGAGGAGGATGCCCCTTGAACTTAAATGGGTTACATTGGGATAGAACATCCTCTTTTCAGGTCTAAGCGCAGTTGCAGAAAAATGCTACCAACATACCACAGAACATTGTTGTTCAGATCCTTTCCCAAGCACCTGTGTGTCAAATTTTTGACTTTGGGACCGGTTCCGGTTAAAATGGTGGTGAGCCATCACAGTGGCTCCAGTGGGTACCATGGTGATCACTTAACCCCAGTTGTTGGCCCGGATTAGTAAGTTCAACAAAGGGGTCCTAAGTCTACCTTGAAACTACTGCATGTAGCCATAAGATCACATCATTGAGTGGCAGACCGCAGGAGATCACCATAATTCCAGTAGTACTGTATCTGAGTGAGGCACTCCAACAATGGACATCCATCCTGGGTATGTAGAGGGGGTGACTACGGGATTCTGCAAGTATATTGGCGCCTGGGCATGAAAACCAGTATTACTACAGCACGTCTACAGACAGTTACAGATGCCAAAGACTGGCTGCAAAACCTATAAACTTTGGACACTTCTAGGAGCGCCTCCAGACATTGATCATCCCTGGGTGCTTCGGACCACAAGGTATTAAGCCCCAGAGGTGAGGCTAGCTGTGACTCAGCGGCGGTGTTCACCAATGGAATGCCCTATTACCTATAGAAGGCATTTAGTGGATCTCAGAGGGTACATCACGTTGATACCTTTGGGATGCTGGCCCAATCCTCATGTTGGCTAGTCATAGGGAGCCTTGTAGCAAAGCTCACTGTGCGTGGCTGTACAATCAGCCCGTTCGTGATCTGCTTGTCCCACATCAGGTGATGCGATTGGTTAGGGTACCCTGGCTCCTTCTACAGTAGTACTCACACGTGAATCTCATGATTCTTGAATTGGACTACAATGGCTATACAGTTCATAGACCACGCTGGGTCATACTAACTACGCTGGGCATATGTTCATAATCTAATAATAAGCAAAGGGCTGGGTTCTTAACCCCTGCTGATTTGCACTCTCACTGCTTAGATTTAACTTACGCTGGGTCCAGTAGGATTATGGGCACATCGGTTGCTCCAACCCCTAATTGTCTTGGTCAGTCTTGAATGTCCTGAGTATCGCAGGGTGGCTGACATATGTTCGACCCAGGTGGGCCGGTCACTCATAGCACAAGAACAATCTACAGGTACAATCTCCTGGGTTCCACAGTTGCCATCTCACACCCTGCCCCATCAAGATACCACCGTAGGCCCTGGTCCAGCTGATGTTGTTTGTACATGGTTCTTACCCATGGGTGATAAATTCTGCGGTGCTAGACCCTCGAATTAACGGTGGTTAACTCCATTGTAAGGGACCAGGTCTAATCACCAACATGGAATGTGATTCGCCTCAGAGGGGATCAACTTAATGCAAATGACATCCTGTAAGCCTGGACGGACCCACTAATAACTACCTTCAGCCTTCACTTGGTGTACACCAGTGTCGTCAGTTTACAAGGTACCACCTTGGTGCTCACACCAGCAGGTCATCTGGCATCGTGAGTGTTCTGGGCTGGGCTGTCAAGGCTGGGTGTTAGGATGCTCACAGCTGAGGTAATCCTGGCTGGATGGTAAGTCTAAAATTGCACAAATATCACCTGTTTGCAGCCTATGTTGTTAATGACATCTGTTTATGAACTGCTGTTGTCGGGTGCTTGGGTTGGCCCCCTAGGCACCCTCAAAATAGATACACCCCTAGCTATAGGTACGCTGTACTATTGTCGGTGCATTCTAGCACTGCATTGCCATTCTGTATGCACGCTAAGGGCTCAATCACCTGTGCCCAGCTTGAGTTAGACGTTGTTATCTATTTAGAGCCACAGTAGGACATCCAGAGTCGCTGTTGCCTGACCAGCCCTCGGAAACACTAACCCATCCATGATTGCACTGGGCATCCCATCCATACATGTCAGTCACCCCTGCAGAACCCATAACACCAAGCTAGGCCCTTACCATCTGGACACAACCACTCTCAGTACCTGTGATTATGAGTTCAAATGCGACAACTGCACCCCATCCCCCCCCATGAAAATGGGTACTCTAATATGTGTATGCACTCTACAGCCACCCGTTTCGGCTATCTGGACAAACAGAAAAGAGAGTGGCACCTAATAATGTAATAATGCAATGCAATGACTACACAAATGTTATGAAATACAGTCATTTAGCCTGTACCAGGAAATCTTTGCATAGGGGTATTGCCATCTGGGTCATTACAGCTATGTAAGAACGCAGTTCAAGTCTGACAATAGTAAACATACTGAGACCAAGACAGTAGTAATCCCCTGGTACGAAGCTGGCCATGGACATACCTGATCATACAGTGCATGAACCCAGTGCACACCAACTAGTCCTAAAAAGAAACGCCTAATAGCCGGGTCTATGGCCCATACAGGTAGGACTACTAGCATTAAGTGATGTCCTGGCAACACCATCATATTAGTTCCAGCACAAGGTGGCTACAGTCTATGACTACACCGCCTCTGGCGACCATGTTCGCAACTGGGGCTCTAAAGGTATTGAAGGTCTAAAAGGACGGGTTATACCAGCAAATGGGGACAGGCAATTCATACCATACCTCCTACAGACTTTAGTTATCACCCGTATTCGTATCACATATGAGCCATATATTAGCCTGAAGTGGATATGGGATGAGGTGGAGTATGACGTACTAGGGTCAGTATCGGACTATATCCATGATCATATATATATATTCAGTGGTCATAGGTCAGCTAGGTATATAGTGAGCGGTCAGTCCATCAGTCCACGTATGGGATATGGATGGGGACTACCGTATGTAGGCAGTACCCATTCGACCTTACCCGCAGTGTTGGATTTCAGGTATCCATAGGACCTGCAGCACACATACACATACACCCCCCATAGTGGTAAATGGGACATATAGAATTTATATCTCAACAGCAAACCACGTGACAACAAAGCAATAGACAAGAATGAAAAGGAAACCACATGCGCCTCCTGTATTATGTACTGGTGTTAATATCAAGGCAAGTGTGTTTCTGTGCATCACATGAGTTCAGACTGTATTCATGGTAAGATTAGGGCTGCTGACATTACTCACCAGACCCATTGCCGAATGTATAGGTATGTCTTGCCAACCCAGTCTCTTGGCCGATTGTGACATTTATGGCCACTATATTTGAAAACAACAAAACATGCTCCTCAACACATCCAGTAGCTAGCCACTCACTGACACCAATACATAGGATATGACTGCCAAACACACACACACACCTGTCATGCCTTGGAATAGAGCACCTACCTGTCTATTCTATCACACTACAGCATTACGCAGTTACAGAACGCCATACTGAGATTACTGGGACACAGCACTCCCAGAGGTGTACTTCTAAGTGGGTGACATCATCAGCAATGGCAAATTCGGCGATGGGGATTGTATGGAGTGCGAGCAGTCTAAAAGCTTATTTCTGTCCCCAGGAAGACGGAGACACACATACACACACACACACACACACACACACACACACACACACACACACACACACACACAGTTGGCATGGCTGGGATTAGAACTTTGACCCAACTACCTTATTACACTACACTTATTACACTACAGCACTACACAGTTACAGAACGCACTACTGAGATTACTGGGACACAGCACTCCCAGAGGTGTACTTCTAGGTGGGTGACATCAGCAGCATTGGCAAAGTCGCCAATAGGGATTGTATGGAGTGTGAGCAGTCTAAAAGCATTATTCTGTCTCCAGACAGACAGACACACACACACACACACACACACACACACACACACACACAGTTGGCATAGCTGGGATTAGAACACCGACCTAACTACCTTATCACACTACAGCATTACGCAGTTACAGAACGTTCTACCGAGATTACTGGGACACAGCATTCCCAGAGGTGTACTTCTAGGTGGGTGACATCATCAGCATTGGCAAAGATGGTGATAGGGATTGTATGGAATGTGAGCAGTCTAAAAGCATATTTCTGTCCCCAGGCAGACTGAGACACACACACACACACACACACACACACACACACACACACACACACACACACACGGCATGGCTGGGATTAGAACACAGACCTAACTATCTTATTACACTATAGCATTACGCAGTTACAGAATGCACTACCAAGATTACTTGGACACAGCACTCCCAGAGGTGTACTTCTAGATGGGTGACATCATCACGATTGGCAAAGACGGCAATACGTATTGTATGGAGTGTGAGCAGTCTAAAAGCATATTTCTGTCCCCAGGAAGATGGAGACACACACACACAGTTAGCATGGCTGGGATTAGAACAATGACCTAGCTACCTCATTACACTACAGCGTTATGCAGTTACAGAACGCACTGGGACACAGCACTCCCAGAGATGTACTTCTAGGTGGGTGACATCATCAGCATTGGCAAAGTCTCCAATAGGGATTTTATGGAGTGTGAGCAGTCTAAAAAGCATTATTCTGTCCCCAGACAGATAAAAACACGTACACACAGACACACACACACACACACAGACACACACACACACTTGGCATAGCTGGGATTAGAACACAGACTTAACTACCTTATCACACTACAGCATTACGCAGTTACAGAATGTGATATCAAGATTACTGGGACACAGCACTCCCAGAGGTGTACTTCTAGGTGGCTGACTCGTTGGCAAAGACGGCGATAGGGATTGTATGGAGTGTGAGCAGTCTAAAAGCATATTTCTGTCACCAGGCAGACTGAGACAAACACTCATGCCAGTGGTCGGATCAGGACAACTGCCTATCTACAGACCACTATTACAATAGTGCATACATACGAGCCGCGCCACAGACAATACACCTTTCAAGACTGTCAATATGACCTTCTAGGAATGTGGACATCGACATGGATGCTGGCAGTTACAATGTACATACCTGTGAACCTGTGTGTTCAATGTAGGAATCCATCCTGAAGTGGAGTATGGCCACTTGTTGACTGGACGGCTACTATCGCTATACAGGGTTACAATGGCCATGCCCATACACATAGAGGCACATAACTGACACAAGGTGTCACTGGGCATGCTCACACTTAGTGCATTCCAAATGGCCGTGTGCTACTATGTGCCCATCTACACAACGTTATACTGGGCATGCTCACACACTTATTAGCACAGGGCTGTTTTGTATGCACTTGGATTCTAAAAATGGAAGGGCACAAGACGTGAACAACACATTGTAATGGACTCCGGTGTCAATAGTTGTCATTGTTAGCAGGAACGCTGCACTACATATATCTGACACCGGTCTTCTACACAACATCTGCTGCTGTCAGTCACCTTAGATGTACCAATCTATACCTGGCACACTACTACCACCCGTGGTGATGTCCTGGCAGGAGTGGCTACTTCGCCCATATAGTGCCATTCATAGTCGAATGTTCTGAGACCAGGTTAACACCCTGAAACCTAGAGGACAACTGCATTGTATGTGTATGCTAAACAGTGCTAGATGTATAGCGTTCATAATCACAGCTGCCCAATGTAGATCCAACAATGGGAAATACTGACATCTGTGCAGTGAGGAACACCTGGCTGAAGGCTCAGTTGTGCACAATAGCACTACCACCGTATACCTCGGAACCAGACATGTGGGCCATAACACAGGTACGGACTGCTCCAGGTGGTGGTGTCCCCATGTACATGAAGGCCAAATGTACTGACTAGTACACCCTCAAAAGGCATTACAGATGTGTCAGGTGCAGATCAGTGTCAAAAGCAGCATTCTAGGATGTAGCCCTCAGACATCACTTTGTCCTTGGACCAGCAATACACATCCAGACATGTGGTAGGACATAATAGTACATCATGTGACCCATGACCAGTGGTCTGTACCTAGCTCTACATCAACTGTGCAGACAACCCATGTAGTGACACAGTTGCATCATGTGTTATGCAATGCAATGATACCACTGTTTGTAACCAGGTCGGCTGTACATATGACAGAGGCCCTGGGTCATATACAGCAGTAACAGATGACTGTTGCTGTACACCAGTAAACACCCTGTTTGGATATGACATACATGCACCTGCCATGGATATGTACATGCCACACACAACACATGTATACAGCATAGCTGTTGCTGTCCTTTGTGCAGACAGGTGGCTACAGCAATTACACCCATGCACATGGAAAGTAGGTCCATGGCTGTTGAATGCTAACAGTAAATAAGGTGTGATATCAATGTTGACTGAGTTAATATTCCCTCTGTACTGGTTACCCATGACAACTATCATATCATACAACAGTCCATGTGTCATGTATGTCATCACACGTCCAATTGCAATGCCTACAAACATGGCAAAATGACAGGAATGTAGGCCCTACACACATGTACATGTAGTGGTGTACGTTCAGCTACCATGTATGTGCAGTAGCTGATGTTTGCAGGTGACGTGTGTCTTACTACAACATGCAGTTGCAATGCAGCCCCCATCATTGCCAACTGTATATGGTGATATGCTGATAGTACGGTAAGATGTACATCAGGTATGAACTGATGTGTGGAAATAACTAAGTGGTGGGGCATCTTGGCAGATGGATGCTTGCTGAGGACAGCTCACAGGTGTGTCACAAGCAGTCCTACAATAACATGTGCAAACACTAAGCTACGGTTCTGTTAGTTGAAGGGGAACACATACAACCTACACAGCGATCAGGGTGTCACGGACTGTAAATCACTTGACACCTGTAACACTTAAGACCTCCAGTGTGCATATAACAGCACAATTGCCAAAGGTAGCATCGGTACACATTGTAATGTGGGCAATACTGCTGCATGTCTGTCATACGTATCATAAGATAGCAGGTGTTTGATTCACAGTACTGCCATGTGTGTTTGCTTGTGTGTCCATATATGTCACGTATGGTGGGGAATACATCACAATTGTTACTTACTCTCCTGTACACCGTTGTAGAGATCTGTACATACTGCATTGTAGAAAGCAAGACATAGGCACTGGTGGGCTGTGTATCACACATGTGTGCTATCTGTATGTGCATAACATAGGTGCATTCAATTGTGGACTCCACAGTGTGTGTGTGTATGTATGTATGGCTGTCTGGTCCATGGAGTGAGGATGTATGTTACCATAGTGAACAGATAGGACCCCTAAACCCTCCAGGTGATGCAATCTACTACCCTGTTGATGCCGTCGATCTTAGGCATTACTGACTACCTGTACATGTGTATTCTCGGTGTCGCATCATGTAGGTGCACAGTACTGCATCATGTAGGTGCACAGTACTGCAATGGTGATTACCACATAGGCAGGGTCTTCACCTCAACACTATCAAGTGTGTGTGTGTGTGTGTGTGTGTGTGTGTGTGTGTGTGTGTGTGTGTGTGTGTTAGTGTTGTTGACCCCGTGAGTGTGTGTGTGTGTGTGTGTGTGTGTGTGTGTGTGTGTGTGTGTAAGTGTGTGTGTGTGTGTGTTCGCTCCTGTAATGAGAATGTGTATTACTATTACACAGTGAGGCCTCATGCTATTAACTGGCCTCTACCCTTGTCATCAGCTAGTCTGCTATGTAAACTCCCTGCCCCATGTAACTGTACCTGTGATGTCACCCAGTATGGATGTCATGTCTCTAGCCATTGTAGTTTAGTACACAGCTCCCATGCTCCTGGATCAGTAGATGTGTAGACATCTTTGGAATGTCAGCCTTTCTAACACTGAGGTTGAGGCTACGAATAGCATGCTGGTATTGCCATACATACCTGTGAGTAGTCCACATTTACACGTGGGAAACTAACTGCAAACACTGACACTCAACAGCACATGAAATTAGGCCTGAAGGAGGGAAACAGGACATCATGACCAACATGATGTTACTGTTGTTACCAAGACACATACTGTGAACAGAAAACAATGCATTCTAAACCTGAACTACATGGTATGTCTGCTGCATGTCAACAGCACACAACAATTGTAATCTACACTTATCTCCCTATTCTGTTCACCCTGTGCATCAGACCATATGAGCATGTCCCTGCACCAATGGTGTGGATGACAGGGATGCAGCACAGGCATCATCATATGCACAGGGTGATAATGTTTGCCAGGGGCCTAGGCTGCACCAGTAGATGACATCATGTGTGTGGGTTAGGGCCTGTGATCTAATTGGCCATGTGTGGTTGTTATGCATGTGTGTGTTGCGGTGCCCTACAGATGTTTCTGGTGTGTATGTATGTATGCACACAGTTTTGCCATGTGTCTGGCCTACACAGGGGTACTACTGACAGCTCCAGACTGTACAGACCAGATTTTACAGCTCACGGTGTCCAGCCATGGCCATGTGACCTGTGCCTGCCAGGGGTTGCACGGGCACTACCAGGAAGAGGTGCAGATTGGGTACTGTCCGATGACACATGTCCACTGGAACTGTATCCCTTTTGGGATCATCCAGGGCCACGTGCACATGGCATGCTGTGTCCTGGTGTGATCAGCGCAGCACCAGCTGCACTGCTGCTGCTACCGCCACTATGGGAGTGGCCATGTGAGGTAGCTTGTTCATGTAGACTTGCACCAGGTGATGTAGCTGGCCTACGTCCACGTGCCCTATGCCTCACTCCTACCAGATGTTCCAGCACAGACAGCTCATGGATCGTCATGCCACGGACAAGGATTCCAACCATGTCACCCAATCATCTGTCCAAAACCTCAGCAATCTGCTGTTGAACATTTGCCATTGCCTGGATGTTGTTTAAAGAATGGATAAGCAGCCTTCTGAAGCCTCTGCCCTTCTCTGTTCTGCAATTCAGCACATGCCAGTGCCGCCATTACAGCCTGAAACATGCATCTGGTGACACCAGCTGCTGTGCTCTGTCCTGCAGGAGCATGTCAGCCAGAGGTCCTCCTATGAGCAGCACTGGCCACATGCCTGTGTGGGCCATCTCCAGTCATTTATCTGACACCATGGTGTGAATACACACTTTACATAGCCACCACACTTTCCTGTTCCAAGCTACCACATGCCAACTGTCCTTCCTCTATGGCCACTGGTGATGGGGTATGTGTTGGCATGAGATCTGTGTGCGGGGATGAGGGGGATATAAGTGGAATGGCAACCAATGGCACAGATTCAGCCCCTGACTACCCTGCCTGTGCCTCAAGCATATGTTCATCATCACTGCTAGAGTCTGTTGTGACACTAACATCACATGGACCGCAGGAGGGTAACACACCTACATCACCTGTGAGGGCAGACAATGACTCTACATTACAATACAGACGCAGACAGACACAAACACACAACATGCATGTGATATGACAGAAGGCATGCAACATGCATGTGATACAGCAGACAGCATGCAGCTCAGACAATAATAGTGGTAGTTATCATACATCCCTGGGTTGCACACAACAGCATGCATGTGTCATAGCAGAAGCCATGTATTTCACACAATCATGGTAGTAAGCATGCATCCCTGTATTATACCATGTTGACCAGCACAGGTTAACAGTACACATGGCTGATGTGTGGCATATGACCTTGACATTAACATGTAGTATGGCATGTAATCTGCTAACGTGTGCATTGACATGCATACATGTTTAACACAATGGTGTACTGTCACATATACAGTGGGATAATGGTGTCACCTTGCAGTGTTGTCTGTCTGCCCTACATATAAAATGCACATTTAGCAGATGTGCATGACCATTGCAGGGTATTATGAGGCGTCTATACTGCTATACAGTGTGAAGTACAGACAGTGCATAGCCATGACTGTGTGCATACACAATACATATATACTGTGGATTGTGACCCACGTCTACACACTAAACTATGATGTGGAATGTGTGACAGGTCACCGAAGGCCATACGGATGACACCCCTGCACATTTGCAAACATATTTTAACTGCCTGGCAAACATGTCCACACATGGCAGACTTGTCAATACATCATGTCCCACATGACATTTGTGTACCACCCACATGAGGTGCACGGCTGACAGTGATGTCCAGCAACAGCAAGGGAAATGTACTGTATATGTGGCCTTATGTGGTTGTCTGTGTATGTATGTGGATACTGTACAGGTGACTACTGTCATGCTGTGACACAGTCATGATGTTCAGCACATCATATGTGGTCAAATAATGTTACGCCTCCATAAGCTGTGCACAGGCCTTTAGGATGTCTAGTGTTCCACATCTGCAATATAACCATTCAACAAAGACTATAGTTGGACCATGTGGAGCCAATGTACAACAGGGTGTACACACAAACACATCACATCTACTTTGTGTTGCTACATGTCTCTGGCCATCCTCCATGGCCATGTGTATACATGTGTTGACCAAATGGCTGTGATGGCCGTCTATCTCACATGTCTGTGTTGTCCCATATGACATACAGCCATAGAAGTCATATACTCCACTGTCCACAGGGTTATGTAGACAAATTATTGTATGCTTGTTATGTGGGGTATGTTTTACGGGATAGTGAGACAATGTAGCAGCCGGCCCACTACATGTTATGGACATGTCAGATGGCACATCACAATGTGTGCACTCATAGCAGGGGCATAATCCACACCGGTGAATCCTGTGGGTTGCCCATACTCCAGCTCACTATGTAGTACTGTTTGTGTACCCCACGTGCAGTTCTGATATGTAGTACATGTTCCTACATTGAACAATGCCTCCACCTTTGTATTCACAGCTGTCCACACATCTAGCAATGACAGTTTTGAGGTTTCATGTCAGTGTTTCACATAGTTTGTAAGTATTGCACATGGGTAGACATTGTGATGGATTGCAGATGCAACCTGTATATTGTGACAGGACCATACATTATGTGTACATGTGTGAAATGGCCACATGGTGAATAGATGTGTGCATTAACATGCCTGATACTTATAACTGTCTCACCTGCAACAGGCTGCTGTCTTAGCAGAATGCCAGAGGTACCTATATAGGGGTGACACAGCAGTATGATCATTATCCACGCCTGTATGACAGCTACAGGGTGCAATGTGCATGTTAGCACATTTGCCAGTACATGTGTGCATACACAGAGTAGCATACTATAGTATGCGGCATGTGTGTATACATGCCTTGCATATGATGTTACATTACATATTGTACAGTGACACATGCAACTATATGGGATATAATAGTTATATGTGCAGTAGTGACTTACCAGGCAACTCCAGACTCGGTGGTTGAGAGGCACCCACCTCCACGATGTCAGTTAAGGCTTGTGGATGCTGTTCTGCCGGTGTCCCAAGGTTGACCAGTAGATCCTCGGTACGTGTGAGTGGGGGTTGGGTTGGTGGCCCACCACCTGTTGCACCTTGTTCCCTGGCAATTGCATTCGTATGCTGTTTTGCCCATCTGATTAGGTCTGTACAGTGTCTGTGCACCTGCTGGTATGTGCAGTTATGGCCACCCACATCATTAACCCTCCTGCAAAGTTCCTTCCACAGGTCATCCCACTGCTGTGCATCCTATGGCACATGGCTAAACAGGACATCATAGTTGTCTTGGAGGTAATGTATGAGGGCCTCATCCTCCAAGCGTGTATAGGCTGGTAGCCTTGCTCGCGGCATACCTGGAAGACAATGATGGAGACAGGTCACAGTATCTCAGAGATGCACAGAGATACAGCTGCACATACATATGTATCACATTTATTACGTATAAATAGTTGTCTTTGCAAATCTTCATGACACGGACACCACTGACATGTTTGTGTCACACACATGTGACACTCAATGGGGATTGGATATTATCACCATATATGTGTGTGTCACCTGATTACATTGCTCATACTCCATGTGGATGCTGTCTTGATGTGGGCATGTCTGTTTACCTGTACTGGTGTTCTTGCCCATCAGCACATGCCTGGATGTGTCCACATTAATGCTGTCGACCTTGATGCTGTGTATATGTCACATATAAACACTTACACTGCCTTAACGGACCTGTGACACTGCAGACATGCACACAGAAGGTTTTACATGCATGTGTTTTGACATATACATCTACATGGCACTGTACAGCAGTTCAACATTCTGCCACATATCGCCTGTGTTGCACATGTGATACACATCTGACACTAGCTAGCCTGATGGTATTTGCAGGGATGGCTATTAACTATAGCATGTACGGCCAAGGTTATCTAGTAGTCTGTATGTCCTGGGCCATGTATGAGCCTAGGATGTAAGGTTACCTAACTGTAGCCGACAGCAGTGTTTCCAGCGCCAGGTGAAGCAGTGCCACATAACTGATCCACACGGTTAATGATACATCTACCATGCGGTCATCACACCATGTCTGACATAGGTGAAATATGCAGCTTTGCTGGACAGAGATGCATAGTTTGGCAGGAGTATGTAACGTGTATGGCACAAGGATCTGTCCAGCATGTGTCGATCCTTGTACTAGGAAAGTGGATGTCCATGACGTATGCATTTGAGATCAGGATATGTATGTGTAGCATGTTCAACATCACAGTGTTGGACTTGGCTTTATGCAGGCTAGGCATCATGCTACATAGTGGAGATGAGGATTGTGAAGGCTGGTGTCGGCCATACAAACCTGGCCAATACCCCTTAAAGTGATATGTGATCCGATACAAGTCACTTGAGTGATGAGTATGGCTGAACAATGATTTCTATTATTCATGGATGGCACCTTGTCATGACTAGGGTTGCCACTTATGACTACATAAAAGGCTTGGTGATGTCACTATCTCACGGAGGAAAACTGCACAGCAGCATCCCTTAGACATGGTGTCCATTATGTTGACTGCTGCCTAGATGGTAGTTCATGGGTACAGGGTTATTAACCTAGCGGTGACAATGCAATATGCAGCTATCAGATTGTGCACATATGTCACACACCTCACCCACAAAGCACCTTCTGTATGCCGTCCACAACACTGAGTTAGCTATTGCTCCTAGTTTATATCCATTCACATACTTACATAGGCAGATGCCTGTGGTATGGTCTACAATGAGGGTGAGTACAATGAATTAACCCTGTCTTATTGTAGCTGGCACTGGTGTGATATCCACATATTAATCAGACACCTTCTGTAGTGTTGGTTCTGTCAACAGTCCACTGTCAGAACACTCCTGTGACATACAAATGTACATCTAGTATACTGAGTGTAGGTGGAACACAGTATGGGTGATTATGTCCTATGACCAGAGACAGGTATGATATGCAGTGTGGAATCATCCTTACTGTCATCTACATCTGTACTGCTGACAACATATACGTTGATTAAGGTTCATGGACTTTCAGACCAGAGTCAGCAGGGTAGTAGTGCAGTGTCTCCCATTATGAGAGGTGTCTCCACTTTGTGGGTTGTGTTAACTGTTGGTGTGCACCAGTCAGTGTTTTCCCAGACTGACATGAAGCTATGTTTTACATGATGAGTATGTGTAGAGCAAACTGTTTTACCATATGTGTATGATACAACCAGGGATGTGGACAGGTCCCATGCAGCCTGAGTGCACCTTGTATCATCATAGTTATGGTTACAGGGGCTCTGTAGTGTTTATGGATATATGATTGTGTACCTGTTGGGGGGGCAGTATGTTTATGTTATCCAACATCCTATCTGTATTGCTTATTCATGCTCAGCACTTGTTCAGAACATGTAAGCACTACATAAGCTATTAATTACTATAGCACTCAATCCTCCTCCTTACCTACAGGTAAACACTGTTTGTACTTACATTTCCCGCTTGCTTAGAGTAAAACAGCTCTTGTACACACTTTCCTCACTTATTTGGAGGGAAATGGTTATATATTCAAGCATGTCCAAGTGTCAATTCCCAGTGTTCTTGCCTGTCTATATGATGAATTTGGGCATCGTGAGGCAATATAAAAATTGTCTCGTGTACACAGTCAATACTCCCCTCCTAACATCCAACAATACAACCTGTGGGAGATGCACATATCTAGCCATGCTTGAGGTAAAGCTCTTTCCAACCCAGACTGAACTTGACAATCATGTGGGGAAGTTAAACATTTGCACCACACCACACTCATCACAGTCTCACTAAATCTCCACCATCACAGGCTACACATAGTAACACAACAACATTTGCGGAGCCTCTCAATGCTACTTTGTCTAGGCAACAGAGAACCCCAAAGCAGAAATGCAGGCAGCCCCCATCCCCCAAAACAACACCAATGACTTATAGCCCACAGACTCAGTGTGCCCATCAACCACAGCCAATAGAGCAAAATAACATACACAACACACTAGTCACAGGTGACTCTATAGGCGGTCACACTGATGTCCCACTCACCAGCCTTCACAAGGAGCTAGTTACTGCCAGCTGCCTGTCCGGTAACAGGATCCGCAACATAACCTATGCACTCAAGTCACTCCTCAACAGGTACAATATGACTGTGTCATTGTCCATGTTAGTGTGAATGCCCTGAGATTTACCTTCCTGGACTACATGTAAAGAGACATGGAATAGCTCTCCAATCATGTAGCCCAGGCAGGTATCGCCCTAGCCCTGAGTGGCATTCTGCCATCATCCAGACTGATAATGCAGTACAAGGACAAAATGATTTACTTCAACAATTGGCTATGCTTCTGGTTTCATTCCAAGTGTATCCAGTATCTGTCTGTTTTGAATGACATGGTCGACAGAACACGATGTTTTGGCACAGATGGCCTGCACCTGTCGGCCCTGGGATTCTGGATAATGGCTAAGGCTCTTGCTGCTCCTATAGTGTCTGTTTTAGGCACGGTTCAAATAACATTCACCACCATGACAGGAACAGGCAAGCAAAACCTGAGGGTAATGCTACTTAATGCTTGATGTCTTAATCTCAAACGCACTCACCTGAGGCACTCCTTGTTATGGACCACTTTGATATCTGTGCAGTGACTGGGACCTGCTTCTAGGCTCCTGAGACCACCCCTGCACTAACAGGCTATTACTCATACCACACCTTTCAGTCATGTAACCAGCTCCAGAACCATGGTGGAGGTGTGTCCATATTTCCTAAGGATATTCACACCTCCAGGTAGTTGCTTAGCACAATGTATCAGAGGTTATCCAAGTGCAACTAACTCTGGCCATAACTGCTTTACAAATTGTAGCTTGCTACAGATCCCCCACCATACCCCACGGTTAATGGTCCTCTCTTCTTGGTGTGCTGGAAATTAGGGTTCAACCAGACAGACTACTAATGTGCGACTGACACTACCCCACCATTAACTGGGATACCTACTCATGTATCGACACATTAGACCAATGCTTTTTGGGATTCATAAACTCCAATCACTTGGATCAACCTATCCACACCACCACCAGGGGAAACAATAGCCTAGACCTGGTCATTACCAACATGTGTGACTGGTATTCCACACCTGGGGTTATCTCCTCATCGGTCAGATCCGAACATACGCTAATCACCCTTGTTATCCACATCCCGGCACCACACCCTTTATGGAAACCACAGTACAGTATTTCTACAAAGCCAACTTCAGGCTTCTTATGACAGCAGTAGGAAACGTCATGACACCCACACAGATGGACAATACAGTTACAACCGCTGAATCATACACAACTGCATTTAACTAGCACTTACATAACTGCATGGATCATGCTATCCCAAACAGAACCATAATGCTACCCTCCAGAAAAAGGAAGCCACTCTGGTGGTCCACTGCCATGGACATAATGTACAACAGAAGGAGGAGACTGTTGCAAATTAGAGTACAATCCCATGAGTGGAGGAGCTCCCTGGTTAGCCTCAGTAAGAATCTGAGATCCCTTATCACATCCTCCAAAGCTAGCTACATAAACATAACTGCGGGGACCATCACAAAGGTTCTAGAGGTATGTCACTACTCTCAATGGCGATACCCACATCTGCTCTGACATACAGCAGTAAGGCACGGACATTACAGAACCAACCGATATTGGCAAGATCCTGGCAGATAGGTTCAGCGCTAACTTTACACCCCTCTCACACCCTAAAGGGCCCATATCTATACAGAAATGATGCAGAGTCCCTGCGATCACAACTACGCAGTTCAAAGCTGCACTCTCTAAAGCCAGAAACACAGCATCCATGTGACCATACCACATCCCAGGCTGCGATTTCCACGAACTTTAGAACAAACTGGCTCCCCACTTAGGCACCATATTCAATAATAGCCTTGCATCAGGCATTGTGGTCCCTGAATGGCACACAGCAACAGTTATCCCACTCCACAAATGTGGCGCCACAATGGATCAGGGGAACTATTGCCCTATACGCCTGACTAGACTGTTCTGCAAGGCTATGGAGCACATCATCTTGGATCTCATTCACAGAGACATTGGTGGCCTCCAAACCTTTGATCCCACCCAGTTTGGATTTGTTAGGGCCAGACCATGCCTCCTAAACCTGGTGGACTCCTTTGAGACAGTTACCAAGGCATTAGATGAGGGTAAGGAGGTCCACACAGCCTAGCTTGACCTCTCAAAGGCTTTCAACACCGTTCCCCATTCTGGCATTATCAACATATGCATCCACCTGCACATTAACCCCTATGTCATGAGATGTTATGCAAAGTGGATCATGGACAGAACCCACACAGTGAGGGTAGCATACCCTAGGTCCTACTGTAAATCAGTTACAATTGGCATCCCCAGGGCTCGGTCATAGGGCCCCTCATGTTTGGCATATGCTTCTCTGAGGTACAGGCTAGCACAGGAGGACTTAGGCTGAAAAGGTTTGCAGAGGACTGCAAACTAGGGGCCATGATTGATTCTCCAGCTGATACAGACACCCTCCATAAGGGTGTCACTGGGACGGATACCTGGTGTCAATAACATGGCCTCAAGCTGCATGCCACAAGGTGCATAGACATCCCCTTTAGATTACACCAATCACCCGCAGACTATCACATAGGTGGTAGTCCCTTACATACATAAGATGTAATAAGGGATCTTAGAACACAAGTAGATAGCATTCACTCCTTTAATAATCATATTGGCAAGGTGGTGTGGATATCCTTCTACATGGCCCCCTAATCTCTAATGGGTTTGTAGCCAGAACAAAGGCAGCCATTGTGCCTCTCTACTCATGACTTATGAAACACATTAAAGGGTACAACACCCCATTTGGAATGTACCTTACGAGACAACAGCAACGGCTTGAAACACCACAACATTACCACACCAAGAGGAATACTGACCTCCGAAGATGACTTATGCAGCCAAGCTATAGAAACTCCAACTGTACTCGTTTGCATACCGTGTACTCAGAGGTGATCTCTGCTGGACATACAAGGCCCATGTCCAAAATAGTATTGATGGATATGCCCCACATAAGAAAAAGCCCCTGAGAGCCACATACTCTGGGAAATGTACCTAAATGCAACGATGACTAGGACGTGCTGGAGGGATACATTACTGACCCGGACCCTCCCCATGCTTTGGAACTACATTCCTGATTACATTATATGGAGCCCCTCAATAACACACCAGGGAATCCTTGCAGAGTGGGTGGGGAACAATGGTTACACCCCAGGGATCCTGCAATTGGCTCTGCTCTACAGAGGGATAGTTAATCAATGGGGTGGCAACAGCAGACACATTTTGGCTAGGCTTATGAATGGCCTCTGACAGTTAGGCATGTACCTACCGATGTACCTAGGAACCTATACATACAGTATCAACACATGCTGATAGCTTAATTTACTGTTCAGGTATTGACTTACCTTGTGCCAATAGCAGTTGTGTGTACAATAGTTGAGGGCTGCCTATGTAGGATGCACACAGTAGACCGCCTATACATGACAATTTACAGGTGGTCGTGTGTGTGTGCCATCCATATTTACTGTGTGTGCAGGTGGAGAAGTGTCAGTCCATAGGGGCCTACACTGTCAGTGTATGTGCTATATGTTCCCTCTTTGCCAAGGCATGGGCATACTGGGCACGCCTCTGTCTGCCTACTGGGGCTGGGATAGGGTGTTCGTGGTCTGAGTCCCCCTGTGCCTGTGGTGCCCTTGGCAATTGTGGTGGGCTGTGAGGGCCTACACCATTATGTCCCTGCTGCAGCTGTTTCCGCAGGATTATATTATGTAGCATGGCACAAACTATGAAGATGTGGGCACACGTGCCTGGAGAGTACTGCAAGGCTCCACCAGATATGTCCAAGCAACGGAACCGTGATTCCAGCATCCCAAACACATGCTCTATGATGATTCTGGTTTGTGCATGTGCCTCATTATGGCATTCTTGCATGGGTGTGTGTGCATTTCTGATGGGAGTCATCATCCACGGTTCCAGTGCATAGCCAGCATCCCCCACAAGGTGGCCATATGGGATGTCCCCCCTGACAAATACATGGTACAGCTGTGAGGCATGCCAGATGTGAGAGTCGTGGTAGCTTCCAGGGCTGCCAGCACACACATCCATGATAATGCCCTGGCCATTGTACACAACCTGGCAGTTGGAGTGGTATCCCTTGCGTTTTATGTTGTGCCTACCATGCTAACCAGGTGGTGACTTAATGTGTATGTGCGTGCAGTCTATTGCACCCAGTACCTCTGGGTAGTCTGCCACATGGTGGAAGAGGCGCATATTGCTGGCCAACTCCTCCTGCATTTGGGGGGGTATATATGCTCATTGGCATGTGGTAACATAGCATCCAGGAACTGGTGGTGTACCCCGGATGCAGATGCATGTGAGATCCTTATGATATAGATTCATAGGTTCATATGTTGATACTAGGCTATCTGCCCTAGGGCATTTATAAGCCTAGCCAGAGTGTGTTTGGCTTTCACCACCCTTTTAGATTAGTTGACACTGCCTCTCTATAGTAGGTCACAGAATATAGCCCTTTTAAGGTTAGTTTACTGTGCCTCTGTCTAGTAGGACACAGAAGAGATCCCAGGAGTAAACCTACGATCTCCCAGCCACTCTTCAAGATTTCTCTTGAAGAGGGTCATTGAGGGGCTCTGCCTAACATGGATTGGGATTTTGTTCCAGAGTGAGGGGAGCCTCTGGGATATGAATCTGTCCCTCCAGCATGTCCTATTTATTTATGTGCTGAGGTTTAAGTCCCTGGAGCATGTGGCTCTAAGGGATTTGGATTTCCTGAGGTTGAGCATGTCCATTAATTCTGGATTGGACATGGCTTTATACATCAGGCACAGATCGCCTCTGAGTAGGTGGTAAGCAACTGAGTAGAGCTGGAGTTTCTTTAGCCTAAATGCATAGGGCATCTGTTTGAGTCCATTGATCATCTTGGTGAGGTACTATTGGGGTCTTTCCAGTTGCTGCAGGTGTCGGGTATGGTACATCCCAAATGGGGCATTGTATTCAAATATGGGCCTGATGAGTGATGAGTAGAGGGGCACAATGACCTCTCTTGATCTAGATGTGAACCCTTTTGTGATAAGGTGGGCTATATAGAAGGTCTTTCTAACAACTTTGGCAAAGTGATTGTCAAAGGAGAGATTGCTATCTACTTGGGTCCCCAAATCCCTAATTACTTCTTCCATACTTAATGGATTACCACCTATGTGGTAATTTGTGGGCACTTTGTTTTTCCCAAAGGGGATGACTATGCACTTTTTGGCATTTAGCTTTAGGCCATGGCTCTGGCACCAGTTATCCATCTCTGTGAGACCCTTTTGGAGGATGCTTGTGTCAGTCAGCGAGTCGATTATGGCACCCAGTTTGCAGTCATCTGCGAACTTGGTCAGCCATAGTCCTCCCGTGTTAGCCTGTACCTCAGCGAAATATACACCGAACAATAGAGGTCCCAGGACTGAGCCCTGTGGGAGGCCACTTGTAACTGGTTTAGAGTCTGAGATGGCACCTGCAATTCTGACCATGTGGGTTCTATCTCTGAGCCAATTTGCAACCCATCTTGTGACATAGGGGTTATTTAAGCTGGTGAGCTTATTTATGATGCCCGAGTGGGGTATTGTGTCGAAGGCTTTTGCGAGGTCCAGGTAGGCTGTGTGGACTACCTTCCCTTCATCTATGACCTTGGTGACTGTTTCAAAGAAGTTGACCAGGTTCAAGAGGCAAGATCTGCCCTTAACAAAGCCGAATTGGGTAGGATCCAGTGTCTGGAGGTTCCCAATGTCTTTGTTTATGAGTTCCATGATGATACGCTCCATAGCTTTGCAGACCAGGCTAGTCAGGCTTATAGGGCGATAGTTTCCGGGGTCCGTTGTGGCACCACCTTTGTGAAGTGGGACCACTGTTGCTGTACGCCATTCCTTGGGTACATATCCTGTAGTAAGGCTGAAAATTGAGCAGTGACTTTATGTGAGGATTCAGTTCTTCTTGGAGCTTGTGTAAGACGCAGCCCGGGACACCGTCCGGTCCCATTGATGCTGTGTTTTTTGCTTTGGAGAGGGCAACTCTCACCTGTGCATCTGTGATGTCAGGGAGGCTACACTCTGTTGGGATAGACATTTGCTCTTTGGGGGGGGAGGGGGGGTTTGCACTGAACCTGTCTGCCAGGATGTTGGCAATGTCTGTGGGTTCAGTGTATTTTTTGTCATTTTGCACTAACTCAGAGCATATCTGGGAGTTGCCACCCAGGTTCCTGACAAAACTTAAGAAGGCATTGTGATTATCTTTAGTGTCTTGTGCAATTTTTCTTTCGAAGCTGGCCTTAGATGATTTGATGAGGGATCGTAGTTTCTTGCTAGTACTGATCAGAGATGCCTTCCCTTTTTGGGATTTTGCTCTATCATGTAGTAGCTTCCTCCTTCTGTTGTATAGCTTATTTGTGGCTGGGGTCCACCAGACAGGTCTCCTGCCTTTGAAGGAGTGAGTCTTGGTTTTATTTGGGATAGCATGATCCATGCATTGCTGTAGGTGTCCATAGAATGGGTTTGTAAAGGATTCTGCATTTTGGGCCATATTTTCCACTGGCCCGGGGGCTTTGAAGGATTCCACTTCGGTTTTGAGAAGTGTGAAGTTTGCTTTTGAGAAGTTCTTCACCATGGTTTCCCAGGCTGGGGGTGGGGACGGGATATGGATGTCCAGTGAGATTAATTTATGGTCAGATCTTACCAATGAGGGGTATACCTCCGGTATGGAACATAGAGTCCCCATGTTGGTGATGATCAGGTCCAATATGTTCTCCCCTCTTGTGGGAGTGGTGACCAGTTGTTCCATAGCATTTGGGTTTATAAATTCTGGGAACCATTGGGCGAGGGTGTTGGGGCTTGAGTACTGCTCCCAGTCTATGTTTGGGTAGTTGAAATCACCCAATATGATGGTGTTTGGAGAGACCTTCATATTCTCCAGTGTTCTCAAGAAAGCCGAGTGGGGTTCCTGAGTTTGGGAGGGTGGTCTGTAGCAGGAACTGAAAGGCAGTTTTGCCCACTGTTAGTTGCACATGGATGGTCTCCGATGCTTCGTGCAGTGCCACTAACCTGGAGGTGTGGGTATCTTTGATGAATATGGATACTCACCCTCCTTTTGTGGTTCAGTCCGAGTTTTGGGGCGGAAAAGCATGGTATGAGGTATAACCTGGTAGTGCTGGGGTGCTCTCGGGAGCCTTGAACCAGGTTTCTGTTACTGCACAGATATCGGTATTCTCCATACTGAGGAGAGCCTCGAGTGTGTGCATCTCGAGGTTTAGACTTCTGGCATTGAGCAGCATTACCCTTAGTTTCTTTTTTCTTGTGTTGTCTATGGAGGTGGGTTTGTTTTTTGAGCCTTGCCTAAAAAAGGCACTACGGGGATGGCAAGATCCTTAGCCAGTATTTGAAAGCCCAGGGGTGACAGGTGCAAGCCGTCCCTAGTGAAGCAATGTGGCTTGTCGAGCATGTCATCCCAGGCTGCCAGACACTGGATCCCCTTTGAGTGACACCAATACTTTAGCCAATTGTTAAAATTGATCATTTTGTCTTTAGACTGTGGCATCATTCTTGGTGAGGGTAAGATGCTACTCAAGGTCAGGGTCATACTGGCCTGGGCTACATGATCAGAGAGCTCCTCTATGTCTCTTTTCATGTAGTCCAGGGAGGTACATCTCAGGTCATTCACACCAGCATGGACAATGACGGAGTCATATTTGTACTTGCTTTGGAGTGACCTGAGTGCTTGTGTTATGTGGCGGATCCTGGCACCTGACAGGCAGCTTACAATGACCTTCTCCTTGTTCAGCCTGGTGAGTGGGACGTCAGTGTGTCTGACAATAGAGTCACCTATTACAAGTGTATTAAGTGTGTTGTTTAACCTTAAGGGCTGTGACTGTGTGGCACACTGACTTTGTGAACTATGTGATATGCGGGTATTGTTGTGGGGTAGCAGTTGCTTGGAAGTCTGCTATGGAGGTCTCTGCTGCTTGGGCAGAATTTTATTTAGAGCCTCCAAGTATGTTTTTGTGTGTTTATGTGTTTGGTTTGCTGTTGCGATAGGCCTATGTGAGACTGGATTTGTGGTGTGTGTGGTTACCTTCTCCTCCTGACTGACTGCGCCAGTACTGGGTTGAGAGAGCTCAGCCTCCAGTTTGGCTATATAGTTGCATCTCTCACATATATTTGAGCTTGTTGGGAGGAGGAGAGGGTGGTCTGTGTACATAAGGCAGTTGTAACATTGCCTCAAGATTCCCAGATTCACCAGCTGGACTGGAGAGTAAACCTGAAACTAACTTTTGGACATGCCAGAATAGTATAATAAACTACTTTTTGACTGATCAAAAAGGACCAATAGGGAGTCAAGTACTTAAAGGGAGTATAAGAGGGTGTAGTGCTTTAGTTTATTAGTGCTTACTTATAAGATTACTTATACGAGCAACTGCAGGGCTTTAGAATGAAAATAGATTGCTTACTTTGAGATTTAGAACAGTTCTAAGGTAAAAAGTGAAGAGCAGACTTCGTGGAGCCGAGAATAGTTTAAACCCGTTTAAGCTGCACTGCACGATGCTACACTATGCGCAAAATCGTGCAAAACCGTGCAAATGTGGGTTTTAAAGCAGGGAAATTGAAAGAGATAGGAATTGACCCAAAATGGCCAATAAGCTACTAGTTTCAGGGCTGAGATCACTCCTCCAGGGACAGATAGGCTGCTCAAAGCTCCCCACTCTCACTAGTGAGCAGAGAATCTTCCCCCTATCCAAGTAAGGATATGGGCAACGCAGGAAACTATACCACAGTCCGGAATTCAGCAAAACCTGAAATCTGGACTAATCTAGTTCAGCAAAGGCAGGAAAAGAGAATTTTTTTTTTTCAGGTAACAGCAGAAAAACACACAGAAAACACACTTTAAAAGCAATAAACAGGCTACAAGTGCAAAAACTGTAAAAAGCAGAATGCACATGCAATTTTAACTTTTTAAAGCACAGATCAGTTAGAAATCTGCTTTTTAGGTGGGAAAAGGCTGTCGGAGCAAAAAAACAGAGGAAAAAAAATACTTAAATCTGGAAAAGTCTCTCTTGGGTCTCTCAGTTGCCTGTATCACTCTGCAGGACACCACGAGGAGCTGTGCGGAGTTGTATACAATAACAAACTTTTTAAATCACAGATTCGCTAAAAAAACTGGCGTTTTAGGCGGAATTGGTTAAGACAGCAAGAAAAGTAGAAAAGTGATACTTAATCACTCCAAAGTCACCCTTTTGTCTCTCTGCTGCTGTAGACTCTGCAGAACACCTGGAATACACTTGCTGAGCGGAATACAAGCGTAAAAACTGTGCAAATGAGGTTTTTATAGCAGGGAAGTGAAAGATAGAAATTAGCCCAATATGGCCAATAAACTACTAACTTCTGGGCTGAAACCCCTCCTCCATGGACAGATAACCTGCTCAAAGCTCCCCTCTCTCACAGGTGAACAGAGAAACTTCCTTCTATCCAAGTAAGGTATGGCAACACAGAAACTTGTAACACAGCCCTGGTTTCAGCAATAACATGAAAACTGGACTATACTAGTTCAGAAAGGCGAGAAACAAATATATATATATATATATATATATATATATATATATATATATATATATATATATATATATATATATATATATATATTTTTTATTTATTTATTTTTTTTCAGAAAATAGTGCAGATACAATCAAAACACTTTACCCAATTAACCAGTTAAAAAGCTTAAAACTGAGCCCTGTTCCAGCAGTCTTCAATCAGACAAGTTCTAACTGCACAGTCCCACCACTAGGGTACAGAGAAACCTTCTTCAAAAAGATGGCCTGGATCAGTGCACAAGTTATACAAACAAAGCTAGATCCAGTCGGCCTGAATCTAGTCTATGCTACAGCAAACAAGACGTACAGATTTCAGAAAGAAACAGTTCAAGTAAACATGCGCAATAAGCCTTTAACCAGAAATTCCCAGCTCAGAAGGACAGAATCTAGCCTCTCCTCCCACAAGAGTGCAGACCACAAACCTTCTTAATGTAAAATAACTGGCCTGAAGCCCAAGTTCTTAATCCAGAACTAATACACTTTTAGAACAACAGACACTGAGCCTTCAGTCAACAGTTCCCAACTTAGAAGGATGTACGCTACCTGTCCTGCCACAACAGTGCAGACCACAAACCTTCTTAATATAAAACAACTGCTTTGAAGCACAAGTGCTTAAACCAAGGGCCTTAGAATAACTGTTACAATTTAATCAGGCTACTAACAAGCAGTAATAAAGGCAGCAGAATAAATTTAATTGAGTACTTTTAAAAAGAGGCAAAAGCAAAATAAGGCAATAAAGTAGGAAGAAATACAAATACAGTAAGGCAGATGAAGTGAAATTTTTTTTTTTGAGATGGAGGAAACAGAGCAGATTAAGATACTATAGGGGAATGCCCTTCCCAAGTGCTCTCTGTACACCACAGAGGAGATGAGACTGGTAGGAATATCCAAAATCAAAATATGATCTCACTGTACTCAGTTTAGTGAGCAAATGAGATGGGTCCAGGAGGAGTGTGCAAAAAAGAGATTTACAGCAGGGGCGGGCAATTCCAAAGCCACCAAGATTAACACCACAGCTAGAAACAGGGAGAGGGGGTGGGGAACTAACTGCAGAGACACAGAGACACAATATTTAGTGAATCAAATACACACAATATTTACTGAATCAAATCTTAAGTGCAGAAAATATACTTAAATCAGCTTGTGTCCAGTTGATATATGCAGACAAGTCTCAGTAGCCAGCAGCTCGATTTAAAATGATGAGCCATGGATGATATCCCTAGTTGGCCTTTGAAAGGTACCTGTGGCTAGTACTCTCAAGCTTATACATACCTTTGTGTCCACTGGGATGGGTTCCCCTCTGTTATTCCTGGCTCTGAGGCATGGCTGGCACAGCTCAACGACTTGCTGTATAGTGTCCCTGTCCACCCTATAATGCTCTACTATCTCCAGATCATTTAGCCCCTGGTAGGTTACCCTTGGTCTGAACACTCTTCTCCTCCTCTGGTTCCTGAGGTGGTTGTCAGCGTCATCCGCCACATCACCTTCAGTCTCTAACACATACTGATGAATCAAAGCTATGACGGCCCATACCATGTGCATTTTAAAAGTTCTCTGTCTGTTTACACTGATGGTGCAGTGTTTGGGAATACACAAGTGTGTGTGCGGTGCTTTCACACTTCATACTATTGTGCTTTGGGAGTTGCTGATGTCATTGGGTGGGTATGTGCAATTCCAGTTGCAGGGTATCTTACTTGTGGGTTTCACAGCAGCTACTGCTATTGTGATGCCTGTGGTGTTGAATTACACTTGGCTGCAGTGATTCATCTATTGCCCTTTACTTCACTTTTCAACCTGATTCCCCTCCCATTGTCAGGCATGCATCCAGCTGCCTGCTTTCATGTTTTTTAATTTCCCAACCCAGGAATGTGTTGCAAAATGTATTATATAGCTGATCTACTGCAGGTTTGCTTTGTTCTGATGTGACAGTTGTCTTTTCTTAGCAGTACGGCAACTCCCCTTTCCTATTCTGCAGGCAGCTGCTGGCAGCCTCGTTAGCTGTCGTCAGTGGCCCACTGTGAGTTCCTAGGTGTTAATTACTCATTTATACTCATATTACCCATGCTGCAGCATTTCCTTATTGTCTTCCCGTAGCTTTCCTGTTTCACCTAAGTTGCACGCAGCGCACGCCCAGTTTCTGGCTTTTGAGCGCATATTCATCCACGTTGATATGCACTTTGTCACCTTGTGTGCTCTCAGCTAAGCATAGCTATGGCTAGGTACACACCCCTATCCTGCGGCTTTGCTTAGCAACAGGCAACCCAGATTACCAATGCTCCAATGTGCTTACAGCTACAGCGGCGCACACCTCTCATGATGTCATGTTTACCTCCAGGCCACTCCTTGGTGTTGTACCGCTGCGCTGTCTAGTATATGCTTACACCAGTGGGATGGTTGCGATTCAGTATTACTTGACTCATTTGCATGGCATTGACTACCAATTCCTAGTTACCGCACGGAACACTGTCACAGACCCTTAGCAAACCTTGCGCCTTGGTTGTGGTGTAGCATGCATACCATTGACTATTATGGTGAAATCATGATTTGTGTTGCATTGCAGTTTTATGAGATCTAAATATATTTTCCTTGTGTTCCCATTTGTGCACCCATGCACTGCGGTTGTACTTTGCGTTAGTGTGGCCATGACATTAAATGTTATTTTTTATGTGTTGTGCATGTTTTTTTATGCCATTGTCTGTATATTTAGCTATTGGCATATGTTAACATTGTAATAAGTAAGTTTGGTCCGCTTTCATGGCTCTGATGTTCTGTTTGAAAAAATGTAAACCATTTTTTTGGTTTACATTTCTGCATGCTTACGCTATGCCTGCACAACTTCATGAATCGGTATATACCTTCATTTGCATGCTACACTGCTATGCATGGGGTAATTAGCATACATGTGCCAGGCGCTGTGCAGTTCTGGTGTACACTGGTAGTGCACGTGGAAACAGCTCTTATCTGAATCACTCGACGGCCATATTTGGCGCTAGATCGCCGATGCTACTCTGGCGCATGGTGCAAGCTTCATGAATCCTTTGGTATGTGTTCTGGGTTTTACACAATCCTGAAATAAATGAAAATGATGTAAGAAAGTGAGATTCCACCTTTAAGGATGTTTCTGCTTGACCTCTTGGCCATGATTGAGAAGTTAGTATGTTTAAGTAAGAATGCGTGGGAGTGAAACATCCCAGATGAGGGGTATAAGTAACTGATTTCATTTTTGGTAAGTTTTAGAAATCTGTCTCTTCTGTGTGTCAGATATATTGTACTTAACATTAGGTCAGGGGACATCAGGATTTTTTTTTAAATGCAGTAAGATTTTGCTTTTCTGTGGGTGAATTTTGGGCTTTCAGTATTTATTTGATTTTATGGTATACATCCTGGTCTTTCTACCAGATTCTGGAAAGTAAGTCTGTAGATGGGACAAAGAAATTCTATCAGGTTGTAAGGCAAAGGCAGAAAGATAAAGAAGATAGTCAGACCCCCTTCATAAGAGACAGCAGTAACAATCTCCTCACCAGTCCACAGGACATCAAAGGCAGATGGAATGACGACTTCCCGCAGCTTCAGAATGAAGGAAATCTCACAGAAGCTGTACTGCCTCAGACACAGCCTACAATGAGAAAAGAAGAGGAAGCCACCACAGAAGTAAGAACAGCACTAAGGAAAATTAAGTCATGGAAAGCAGCAGGCTCAGATGATGTCACAGTAGATATGATAAAGATGTTGGGTGAGAGGGGAAAAATGGTTCATGAAGGTACTCATAGCAGTGTGGAAAAATGGTTCATGAAGTTACTCATAGCAGTGTGGAGAAAAAGACATATCCCAGATGACTGTAGAATAAGCATAATAGTGCCAGTGTTCAAGAAAAAGCAGACATTCACAACTGTGGGCAGTGCAGAGGTATCTAACTCCTGTCACATTGTATGAAAGTTCTGGAGATGGTGATTGGTGAATACCCAGAGTAGTAGAAAGGAAGATGGCAGATGAGCAATTCAGATTCAGATCAGGATGTAGCACAACTGACCCAATGTTTGCAGTGGGACAGATAGTTGAGAGGAAGCTATAGATGATGAAAGAGTCCAACTGGGCATTCATAGACTTGGAGATGGCATATGATGACAAGGTACCAAGAAAGGCGATTTGGGCAGTCCAGTAGTGGTTTGAAGGACCAGAAGTGCTTGTAGAATTAGTGCAAGTTATATGCAAGGACGTAATGACTTAAGTACAAACAGTGTTCGGCATCACAGAGGGGTGAGGGGTACCCAGTTGGTGTTGATGTGCGCCAGGGTTCAGCTTTGAACCCACTGCTGTTCATACTGGTGATGGACTACATTAGCAAACAGGTCAGAAGGAACAAATCAACAAAGTTGCTGTATGCAGAAGTCACTTTACAGGCAGACTTTAAGCAAGAATTTCAGCAAAGGATAGGGGAAGAGAATACAAAACTGAAAGCACATGGGATGAAACTGAGATAAGACCATTGTGATGGCAGCAAATGGTGGAGTTCTGAAGAAGCTGAGAATTGAAAGAGAAGGGAAATAGTGGATCAGGTTAACAGCTTCAAGTATCTGGAAGGGGTGGCTAAGGAGAAAGGAAGTCTGGATGAGGTCAAAGCTAGAATAAGAGGGTCTGCAGCCAACTGGCACAGAGTGTCAGGGGGCTGTGTATGACAGAAGAATACCGAAGAAGTTGAATAGTAAGATGTACGAAACAGTGGTGTGACTAGTCACTAATAGTTTGTTGGCTGATCTGAGTGTCTTCTTGATTCCTATAAGGTGTAAATGACATTATTAAGTATAGGGATGTTGGAAGGTAATGGAGATTTTGAAGGTGATGACTAGTTGTTGTAGAAGTATAAGGTTTGGGGGTTCAAAGTTTCTGGAGTTTTTGTTTTTTTTTAGTGTGTGTGAGTTTGGAAGGAGGTGGGAGCCAGTGTGGTATCTGGTATACAGTGTGGTAGGGTATATTCAGATTCTGAAGATTACTTAAGATAAGTTGACAAAGGAGGGGTGGGGAGTTTGGTTAGTGAGAGTGGGAGGTGGCTAGGCTAGGGCTACCTGGAAGAGGAGGCAGTGAGATAGGGGCTTCTGTCTGGGGCTTTAATCTTTGTTTTTTGTTTTGATAGTTAAATCATTAAGGATGGTGATGTTAAGCTGGTTGGTCTATGGTGACGTTAGGAGGTTGGTGCAAGTTGCCAGGTTGGATGATTAAATAGTGTTATAGAGTTGGTAGAGAACCTCTGCTGCAGTGAAGACTGTTTGTTTCATTCTCATAGTTTGTTTAGTAGTATAGAGGAGAGCAGAGCTGCTTTGGGATTGATTTAACTCGTCGATGGATGGTGTTGGTTTAGAATTAATAAGTAAGAAGGTATTGAAATAATGCACTGCATCATCTATTGGGGGGAGGTATAGTAGAGACCACAGTTATATTGTTTGAGTTCAGTTTGGATGAAAGGATGACAGATTGAATGCTGTTCTATTATATTTGGTCCGATAAGTTTTTGGATGTTGCATTTTTTTTTTTTTTAGTGATAAAGGGAAGGAGGTGGTCACTTTGTATTGTCCGAGCCATTATGTTATTTATAGGTTATTTGTTGTTGAGTGTTTGTGTAAGTTAGGATTTGTTGTTTGTTTGTGGGTTCTAGTAGGAGGATAAGCAGAGAGGTGAAATTAAAGGGTGAAAGTTAAAGAGGGTGGGTTTGGGGATGGGCAGGGGGCAGCCTAGGAGTTCCAGATAACATTACTTTGGTCCTGGGGAGGGTGCTGAGGATCATCCAAGGATTGCTTTTAGGGTTTTCTAGGGTGTGGATATTCTTTGGATGTTCTTTCCTATTATTATTATTTTATTTATTTGGTTGTTAGATTTGGTGCATTGGATTTGAGTGTGGATTTCCAACATCAGTTAGGAAAAGTTAGCTGAAGGAGTTAATTAAAGCTAGCTGAAGTAGGAGGCCACCCCACCTCACCCTGTTAGTTAGTCTAGTCTTCTAGTCTTATCCTACTATATCCTGGGGTGAATTCATTGTCTCTTTGGTTTCTGTTTGGGCATAGATATCAAGGGGCATAGAAATCTAGGCATAGATGGAGTTGAAGGATTTTGTTGTTTGTTTTTTGTTGTTAAGAGATAGGATATTGAGAGAGTCAAAGGAGGAGGAGGGTATAGAGGAAGAGTGTGGGTAGTTTGTATTAGAGGGCTTGGGTTTCTTTGGGTTTGGGGGGTGGGTTTTGGGGTGGAATATAGGGTTATATAAGTATAAAGGAGTTTGTGTGGGTTAAAGTAGGGGTTTTGTAAATTTGAGTGATATTGGAATGAGTCTCTTAGAGGTAGTACTAGTTAGACTAGTACTGCTGTATGGTATGGAAACCTGGGCAGTAAAGGCAGAGCAGTTGAGTCAGCTAGAGGTAAAGGACATGAAGTCCCTGAGATAGGTGGTAGGGTGCACACTGTGGGACAGACAAAGAAATTAGGACATAAGAGCAGAAGTCAAAGTAACTACAATTGCAGAAAAGATAAAAGAGAACAGATTACACAGTGGTTTAGGCACATGTGCAAAAAAGCAGAATTCAATTTAATGAAGATGATTTGGGACAGATAG
Organism: Protopterus annectens; assembly: GCF_019279795.1. Lineage (NCBI taxonomy): Eukaryota > Metazoa > Chordata > Ceratodontiformes > Protopteridae > Protopterus > Protopterus annectens. The sequence continues at coordinate 827,082,765 of NC_056749.1, read as the reverse complement.
GAAGAAAGCAAGAGGAAATAAGGGCATAAGGCAAAGAGGTGGACAGATTGCGTATGAGAAGACCTGTGGCAGTCAGGGATAAGTGTTGAAGAAGGTAGGATTGTGGCATTGAATAGAGAGAGACATAACGACAGTTGACATGACACCCTGAACGCATGTAGAAAATGTGAAAAGAGAGACTGATGATAACGAATCCTGGTTTTCCTAGGTATCCTTGAGCTCTCAGTTTCTTTACACTGAGTATACTAGTTTACATTGCTGAGATGCCAGATGTCAGCATGTTGCACATTTCCGCACTGGTGGAGAAATATAAGGCAGATAAGATCAACATCACATGCAATCTCACAAGTGATCGACTGACATTCCATGATGTTTACATGTAATATGCTCCAGTGATCTGTGGGCCCCATGTGTGCTATGTCTGCATACAATTATTGCAGAAATGCAGTTTTACATCATTGTGTTCTATGATGTTATGTTCTAGGAGGTCAACAGTGTGACTTTTATATTCATCTATGTAACACAGGATCTGTGAACATACCTACACACTCTCAAAATGAGAACAGTGATATGTGCAAGAACACAGGATCAGTGAACCTACCTACACACTCTCAAAATGACAACAGTGATATGTGCAAGAACACAGGATCAGTGAACCTACCTACACACTCTCAAAATGACAACAGTGACATGTGCAAGGTGTCACTGGATGCCCGATTCCTGATGAATTCTGAAATATTTTTCTACCAGGAGGAATAAGAGCTGTACTTCACATATCAGAATGTAGAAGGCAGCAAATACTTTGGTCTCTGATGGCATGTATTCACTTTTTGTAGGAATCTGACCATATAACGCAAGTCATAAATCTAATACAATGTATCTCTAGACACACAGTAGCATTCAATGATAAATAATTGGTCGCCCTGAAAAAAATGTGCATTACAAAAGAACACGTTTCCCAACAACCACAATGGCTATGTTCCACATATAACCAGTACATCTATGTGATTCTACATCAGATATTATTCTTTGCAAGATGTCCATTGATTTAATGCCTGCTTAACATTTCCTATATACTACATAATAGTACAGAATTACTTTTTCTAATACTTTATAATATTGATGAACTGGAAACAGGGATGCTTCACTTACATTAATTTGGTTCGTCTTCCCATTCCTTTTACTTTCAGTATATCTCCCTAACGTAGGTTGCATGATGTCCTTCTGTGCATCTGAATTTCTTTGCATGTTTGGAACACTCTGATAGGGGTTTGTATATTTTTTGCAGTGTGCTCCTAAATTCTAGTAATCAGTTACATTAAATAACAATTATTTTTTCAGATGTGCTAATTCTTTAGTTAAGCAAGATAAATAATTGTTGTGACATATAAAGTATATTCATGCACTAAAGTGTTTTTCCCTAAATAATACTAAAGTTGTATAAAATTTTAAATAGTTAGCTGACACTAGGTCAGCTTTTGTTTCATGTAGCATTTCAGAATTTAATGAATAAAATTGATGTGCATGAAAAAATAAATTATAGGTTACGATTCAAACTAAAAAAAAAATGAGAAAAGCAAGCACTTACGCAGATGGCTTTGTGACATTATTAGCAAAAATAACTCATCCTTGATGCCATTTCAAGAAATAGTTAATGACTAGCGAGGGTGGGTGGTATAAGACTGTTACTGGCTACACAAAATGAATGTACGTTGAAAGAAAAATAAACTAAATTATCAAATATAGAATTTTATTTTCAAATACAGTTTTCTGTCTGTAAGTGACTAATTTATTGAAGTGAGAAATTAAAAGGATACCTAATTAACGTTGTACAGGAGTTGCATAAATATAGCGTGAAAGAACTTGCTTATTAAATAATTGCAGTATCAGTCTTTAATGCAGCTTGTTTAATGTCTTACTTTTTTCAACCTTCATTAAGGTTTTTACCATCTATGCACAGATTAATCTGAAAGCAGCATATCTATGCTGCAGTAATTTTTGACTTTTCATTACTAACAAGAAAACTGTTCATTATTTGCATGGGATTATCTGACTGGGCAACCTTCTAGACCTGGAGAGGACTCTTTCTTAGAATCTAGTGAAGCGTTTCATTATGGAGTAATGAACTGCAATGTCTACCAACTTTCAACACTGTAGTTCCATAAAAGCACAGTAAAAGCCAAATCTGCATTCCGAGAAGTCAAATTTATTTTAAACAAGAGAAGTTAGATCAATACCATTATAGAAATAAAAAAAGTGAAGAGGGCCTTTTTTTCTGAACGACTTTCTGTTTCGCTCATATAGCACAAGTATGAAATAATTTGTATCTAGTGCTGATAGAGTTAGTTGTTGCTGGAAGAATGCATATACAGCTCCATAGAAAAAGTTAACATCTGTAATACTGGATTGAAACAAAAAAAATCTAAACAGATAAAAAAAACTAAAATCAGCTGTGATATCATTAAAGTGTCTTCACATGGCAGGTTTTCCCTTGCGTGGTGATGTGCACTTTACACCCTTATCACTTAAGTATACTAATCCTATGGTTGCTGTACTCCTTACACCCTTATTACTTAAGTATACTAATTTGATGGGTGCTGTACTTTGGAACAGAGCACCAGGGGAATGGTTTGAAACTATTAACCCAGGAAAGTTATTTTTGCATTGTTTTCGCATTATTTGTACTGCAATTAAATTCATTTAGCTAGTGCTACCACATCTGTTGTTTTTTCTGATTTTTCCACTTAAAGTCATTGTTTGTATTGTTTGCATCAGGGTTGGTGCTGGTCTGGTGTAGGGTTCATCTTGAAGCAGTGGTGGTTGTGTGTTGAAAAATAATTGATTGCTGCCATTTCTGGGGATCCCAGCTCTAATTTACTGCTTGCTGTTTTTTTCACTTTTTACTGCCTGACTTGTACTGAGATCACCTCAGCATTCTTTATACCTTTTAACAAGGGCTTTGGGATGCTGTTGTGGGCTGTTCCTGCTGGAAACAGTGTAACACTTACTTTGAGCATATGATGCTCTACAACAACGCAAGAAAATTCTCTGTTTTTTTCTGAATTATTTGTATTGCACTTAAGGGCGGCCGTGGTGGTGCAGCGGATAGCATTGCCACCTCACAACAAGAGGTTCTCCGGTTTGATCCTCGGCTGGGGTGCCTTCTGTTCAGAGTCTGTGGTTGTGTGGGTTTCCTCCATGTGCTTCCTCCCACATCCCAAAGACATGCTGTAGGTGGATTAGACACTCTAAGCTGGCCCTAGGTGTTAGTGTGTGCATGTGTGTGCCTTCTGTTGAAGGTTGGGCGCTGGGCTGGCAACTCAACACTAAAAAAACTCCACTGCCAATCATGAACAGACAGGTGATCCGCTGTGGCGAACACTAACTGGGAAAAGCTGAAAGATTTGTATTGGACATAAAACTTGTTTATCTAATCCTGCCAAATTTACTGTATTTTATTTTGATTTGTATTCACTTAATTTCACTGTTTGCATTGTTAGCATCTTGTTTTTTCAAGCCTTGTGTGCTGGTCATCTTGTAGCAGAGATGGTCATGCAGTGAAATTTGCTGCTGTTTCTGGTAGCCTAATGCTAAGTGGTCAAACTACTATTGTGTTTTTTTTTCCATTGGTCTTTACTTTTTCTGTCTGTGTTATACTAAGATCAGCTGTGTTGAGTGCACTGTTTTATAGCTGCAAAGCAGTTTCTGTGCACAAGAGAAGCTTTACCTTTATTCATTATTGTAAAAAAAACACCCTTCTTTCCTCTCTGTTACATAACATCAGACATCATATTTAAATGTTTATGTTGATCTCTGTGAAACTGCATGGATCTGCACATACTTGCCACCTTCTGCACAATGCCATCTCCTATGGACTTGGTTTGATTGCATCATCTCCGACCTTCCTGGTTTCATCCACGCAGCTTCTTCCCCCATGATCCTATAAATAATAGCGCTAGCCAGCAAGGGGAGACAACAGTCTACTTTCCCTTCCATTGCCAGCCTTCAAGCACTTGGTATCCTAAAACACTGCAATAACTGCCACATGCTCAATGAAAAAGAACTCATGGTCAGCCAAACTGATTCAATCTTTGGATGGTGTAAATACACAGCAGTCCTCTTGAAATTCCATGCACGTAGAGAGCATCATACTGTTGTACTCCCACTCATACTCCCACTCATACAAATGAAACATTCTCATATTATTAGCACTAAACAGTCTTATCCTGAAATCACTATCTGAGGATGTAACTGTCCTCTGCCATGAATCCTACCACTAACTCTGGCCTTGTCTGCACTGATAGCCACTATTCACAGATATATTTGGTATCTCAGCAGTATTTCAAAAAGTACAGTATCTTCAAACGTAAACCATATCCGAAGATCAGGAACATCTACTTTTGTTTATACTTCTGATGAACTCTAAGACCAGTTGCCATGGGCAACTGGAGTCTGCTGTTTACATCACATAAAAACTGGACACGTGATGGCTAGTCATATTGTGTTACTAAATGAGATGGAAGGCTGTAATCATTATTTCCTTCAGCACATACCTTCATTGTCCTAATCACAATCTCACAAATGACCCTTTTCAGTACAAAGTGTGTATCTGGGGAAAGAACATCAAACATATGATTTTCTTCCTTCCATTTTTTTTTTATGCAGAGCAGCAGCTCCCAAAGAGCCTCACTCTGTCATGGGTCATTAGGGATTCTCTTGCAGCTGTGGATTTTTTCGGTGCCTAATGGCAGCTGTGTCTGATGTTAGCATATAATAATTGGTTAGAAGATTGCAATAAGGATTGAGAGGGGCTTAATGATTCAGTCACTTTATCTGTTCATGTTTCAACCAGATTAGCAAGATGCAGGTGGTGCTCCATAGGAGTTGTTGGATATTCTGATTGATGAGACAGTGAGATAGTACAAAATTCATAAAGTATTTGAAGTTTAGTCGGCAGTCCCTTAAAGATGGTAATGGTTACTGTCCCTGTATTGTCTTTGAATGTGAATAGTAGAATGAATATCACTAGATGACCAGTTCTTTTCTGTTAGTCGCAGCCTCTTATTGGTGAAAATATTTGTTTGTTATGGTTTTCAGCATACTTTTTTCTCTTACAGAAACCAGTTTAACAGCTATTGTAGGGCTCTCCTTTCTAGTCCATCTGTTGTTGTTGTTGTGTCTTTCGGCTTTTTTCCCAGTTGGGGTCGCCACAGCGAAACTCTTGTCTGCTAATGATTGGCAGTAGATTTTCACGAACGCCGAGGTGCCAGCTCGACGTCCAACCTTCAATGAAGGCACGCCCATTTACACGTCTTTCGAACGCCCACCCAACCATGGGGAGGACATGCAGACTTCACACAGAAGGCACTCCACGCACTCCAGCTGAGAATCGAACGGGAGATCCTCTTGCTGTGAGGCAACAACGCAGAGCTTTATTTAAGAATGTTATACTTTATTTACTAACACAGGTGGAATTGTTTTAAAAGATGTTACTGTGTTTATCTAGGTAGTGGCAATGTGCAAGATGTTTGATGTGGTGTGTATACTCCTACTAGGATTAAGTTGTTTGGATTTGATGAATTTTCTGTTCTTTCTTCTATTCTGTGGGTTAGTACTTGTGTACTTTGTGGCATACTACAGGGAAAATGTCTGTCAGTGGATAACTAAGGACTGTTGCAGTTGTCTTTACAGAGGTCTTTTAAAATGTCAAAGGATGACTGAAAACTGAAACAGACTTGAGATTTTTTTAAGCTGGTGTGTGTGAATTAGTATCCATGTTTCATTTATGGGTCCATTAAGGTGGAGAGCATTAAAAAGAGTTAAAAGTACCATTTTATTGTAGAATTTCCTTTTCTATTTAAGGACTTATGGTCTTTACATATACCTATGCATCCTTTTTTTATCCTGACTTATGTTCAGGGTGGGTCTGTCCCCACCCCTGAGTAATACTCTTTTATGAAACTCAGTCTTTCCAAAAATTCAACAACCATTCAAAATACAGAGGATTATGATCAGGTCTGCGATTGTAACCTGCTTATTATGTGTTCAGGACATTCACCTTAAGAATGAAGCTCAAATGGTGAATCTTGACATCCATATCTAGAACACATATTGAGTTATGATTGCAGATCCAATCATAATTTTTTGTAGTGCATGGAAATCTATTTGCTTTATGCATTACTTACTTGTTACAAAAATACATACATAAATAGATAAGAAAAAACACAAAACGTTTTGGGCTTTTAAAGCTGGTAAAGCACTTAGTGAATGCTGTCAGACAGACATGCCAGTGAAATACTTTTGAAAAAAGCTGGAGAAAAGTGTAGAAGTCAGAACTTGGAACTGGTGCAGACTAGGAAAATCTAACTATGTAATTAAAACAAAGCATTGTGAAGGCCTGAGATAGGTGTTGATGTGATGTGATTTCTGCCCAGTGCTCTGAATGTCAAAGTGAAGAAATTCAATGAAGCACGGGTAGAAGACGGGAGTAACTATGACTCAAGATAGCCAAATCCTTCGTCATCTAATTAGTGACACACATGAATGGATGAATGTGATTCCCACTGTCCCTATCTAGTGAAACCACAGCCAAGGGAATGGGCTTGTCAGAATTAGCGGAGAAAGAAGACCCTGTTGAGCTTGAGTCTAGTTATACAGAAAAGAAGGTGCTGTGACTTCTGCTGCTGTTATTTGTTGGCTGACACTGTCAGTTATTTGTGTGAGACCTGATCTTAACAGCGTGTGTGTGTGCGTGTGCGTGTGTGCGTGCGCGTGTATGTGTGTGTGTTTCTGTGATTGTATGTCAGGAGATTTATGTGCGACTGCATGTGTATGGATGTGTATATATCTGCCGGGGATTTAGCAGTAGGGAGGTTAGTGAAGAAGTAGGTTAAGGGTGTGAGTGTGTGAGGTTAGTGAAGAAGTAGGTTAAGGGTGTGAGGGTGTGAGTGTGTGAGTGTGTGAGGTTAGTGAAGAAGTAGGTTAAGGGTGTGAGTGTGTGAGGTTAGTGAAGAAGTAGGTTAAGGGTGTGAGTGTGTGAGGTTAGTGAAGAAGTAGGTTAAGGGTGTGAGTGTGTGAGGTTAGTGAAGAAGTAGGTTAAGGGTGTGAGTGGGTGAGGTTAGTGAAGAAGTAGGTTAAGGTGTGAGTGTGTGAGGTTAGTGAAGAAGTAGGTTAAGGGTGTGAGTGGGTGAGGTTAGTGAAGAAGTAGGTTAAGGGTGTGAGTGTGTGAGGTTAGTGAAGAAGTAGGTTAAGGGTGTGAGTGTGTGAGGTTAGTGAAGAAGTAGGTTAAGGGTGTGAGTGTGTGAGGTTAGTGAAGAAGTAGGTTAAGGGTGTGAGTGTGTGAGGTTAGTGAAGAAGTAGGTTAAGGGTGTGAGTGTGTGAGGTTAGTGAAGAAGTAGGTTAAGGGTGTGAGTGTGTGAGGTTAGTTAGAAGTAGGTTAAGGGTGTGAGTGTGTGAGGTTAGTGAAGAAGTAGGTTAAGGGTGTGAGTGTGTGAGGTTAATGAAGAAGTAGGTTAAGGGTGTGAGTGTGCGAGGTTAGTGAAGAAGTAGGTTAAGGGTGTGAGTGTGTGAGGTTAGTGAAGAAGTGTGTGAGTGTGTGAGGTTAGTGAAGAAGTAGGTTAAGGGTGTGAGTGTGTGAGGTTAGTGAAGAAGTAGGTTAAGGGTGTGAGTGTGTGAGTGTGTGAGGTTAGTGAAGAAGTAGGTTAAGGGTGTCAGTGTATGAGTGTGTGAGGTTAGTGAAGAAGTAGGTTAAGGGTGTGAGTGTGTGAGGTTAGTGAAGAAGAAGGTTAAGGGTGTGAGTGTGTGAGGTTAGTGAAGAAGAAGGTTAAGGGTGTGAGTGTGTGAGGTTAGTGAAGAAGTAGGTTAAGGGTGTGAGTGTGTGAGGTTAGTGAAGAAGTAGGTTAAGGGTGTGAGGGTGTGAGTGTGTGAGTGTGTGAGGTTAGTGAAGAAGTAGGTTAAGGGTGTGAGTGTGTGAGGTTAGTGAAGAAGTAGGTTAAGGGTGTGAGTGTGTGAGGTTAGTGAAGAAGTAGGTTAAGGGTGTGAGTGTGTGAGGTTAGTGAAGAAGTAGGTTAAGGGTGTGAGTGTGTGAGGTTAGTGAAGAAGTAGGTTAAGGGTGTGAGTGTGTGAGGTTAGTGAAGAAGTAGGTTAAGGGTGTGAGTGTGTGAGGTTAGTGAAGAAGTAGGTTAAGGGTGTGAGTGTGTGAGGTTAGTGAAGAAGTAGGTTAAGGGTGTGAGTGTGTGAGGTTAGTGAAGAAGTAGGTTAAGGGTGTGAGTGTGTGAGGTTAGTGAAGAAGTAGGTTAAGGGTGTGAGTGTGTGAGGTTAGTGAAGAAGTAGGTTAAGGGTGTGAGTGTGTGAGGTTAGTGAAGAAGTAGGTTAAGGGTGTGAGTGTGTGAGGTTAATGAAGAAGTAGGTTAAGGGTGTGAGTGTGCGAGGTTAGTGAAGAAGTAGGTTAAGGGTGTGAGTGTGTGAGTGTGTGAGGTTAGTGAAGAAGTAGGTTAAGGGTGTGAGTGTGTGAGTGTGTGAGGTTAGTGAAGAAGTAGGTTAAGGGTGTGAGTGTGTGAGTGTGTGAGGTTAGTGAAGAAGTAGGTTAAGGGTGTGAGTGTGTGAGTGTGTGAGGTTAGTGAAGAAGAAGGTTAAGGGTGTGAGTGTGTGAGGTTAGTGAAGAAGAAGGTTAAGGGTGTGAGTGTGTGAGGTTAGTGAAGAAGTAGGTTAAGGGTGTGAGTGTGTGAGGTTAGTGAAGAAGTAGGTTAAGGGTGTGAGTGTGTGAGGTTAGTGAAGAAGTAGGTTAAGGGTGTGAGTGTGTGAGGTTAGTGAAGAAGTAGGTTAAGGGTGTGAGTGTGTGAGTGTGTGAGTGTGTGAGTGTCTGAATGCATCCGTGAATGCATTTGGGTGGGGATGGACTATTTATGTGGGTGGGGGGTGTTGTCATATCTCCAAACCCCCCTTAGACCAATAAGTAAAGTCTATATCATTTGGTCAGAAAAGACACTGGTCAACAAGGTGTGTTTCAACTACATGCACTGGGGTGAACAGTAGACTCCATCAATTCTACTGCTCTAACAGCACTTAAACATACCGGTGATGGGGGGCATTAGACACCAGGGATAACTTCTCATAACTTAATGGCACTTGCACGTAATAATGACAGGGAAAATACTAGACACCAGGGATACTCTAGTGTGTCTTAAAGGCGTTTAGTTAAAACAGAATATTGTGGGGAACCACTAGCCACAGGGATACTATTAAGTTCATAGTGCCAACAAGGACAAATTCAGGATTGGATTTATATTATGCCTTGTACAATTACAAAGTTGCTAGTCTAACAGTTTTGTACGACTGTGGATTCATGGCCGGATATGACTTGTGAAACTCTAATATGGCCTGAATGGTAAACTAAAATCATCCATGAATAACAAGGGCAGGAAAAAGAAACATTTGGGGCATTCTGACAACACAGGGAGAGATATGGCGTGTGTGTCTGTGTGTCTGTGTGTCTGGCATCCATGTGTGTGTGTATGTGCGTGTGTCTCTGTGTCTTTGTGGGTATGTGTGTGTGTTTACATGCTTGCATTGTAACAACCTAAAATCATCCATGATTATCAATGACAGGAAAAGGAAACAGTGGGGGCATTTTGACAACACAGGGACAGGTATAATGAAAGTCTCCCATGACTGGGGTGTTAAGTTAGATGGTAAGTGTGTCCAATAGGTCCAAGTATACATGGTGAGCTTCTTGGGACATACAGGTTGACCTATAGCTGGCTAGGATAGGGTATGGGATTTTTCTTATGGTAACACATAACACAAGCACTCAGGTCACTCCAAGGCAAGTACAAATATGACTCAGTCATTGTCCATGCTGGTGTGAATGACCTGAGACGTACCTCCCTGGACTACATGAAAAGAGACATAGAGGAGCTCTCTGAGTATGTAGCCCAGGCCAGTATAACCCTGACCTTGAGTAGCATCTTACCCTCACCAAGAATGATGCCACAATATAAAGACAAGATGATCAATTTCAACAATTGGCTTAAGTACTGGTGTCATTCAAAGGGGATCCAATGCCTGTCAGCTTGGGATGATATGCTCGACAAGCCACAATGCTTCGCTAGGGACGGCTTGCACCTGTCACCCCTGGGCTTTCGGATATTGGCAAAGGCTCTTGCTACCCCCATAGTGCCTTTTTTAGGCAAGGCTCAAAAGACAAACCCACCTCCATAGGTATTACAAGGGATAAGAAACTAAGAGTAATGCTACTCAATGCCAGAAGTCTAAACCTCAAGATGCACGCACTCAAAACTCTCCTTAGCATGGAGAACATCGATATCTGTGCAGTAATAGAAACCTTGTTCAGGGCTCCCGAGAGCACCCCAGCACTACCAGGTTATACCTCATACCATTCTTTTCGGCCTCAAAACTTGGACCGAACCAAAAAAGGAGGGGGAGTATCGATATTCATCAAAGATACCCACAACTCCAGGTTGGTGGCAAAGCACAAAGCATCAGAGACCATCCATGTGCAACTAACAGTGGGTAAAACTGCCTTCCAGTTTATAGCCTGCTACAGACCACCCTCCCAAACCCAGGAACCCCACTTGGCCTTTCTGAGAACACTGGAAAATATGAAGGTCTCTCCAAACACCATTATATTGGGCGACTTCAACTACTCAAACATAGACTGGGAGCATTACTCTAGCTCCAACACCCTAGCCCAAAGGTTCCTAGAATTTATAAACTCAAATGCTATGGAACAACTTACCACTCCCACAAGAGGGGAAAATATACTGGACCTGATCATCACCAACATGGGGACTCTATGCTCCAGACCAGAAGTGTATCCCTCACTGGTAAGATCAGACCATAAACTAATCTCACTGGATATTCACATCCCGACCCCACCCCCCTGCCCAGAAAACCACAGTGAAAAACTTCTCTAAAGCAAATTTCACACTCCTAAAAACCGAGGTGGAATCCTTCAAAGCCCCCGGGCCTGTGGAAAATATGGCCCAGACCGCAGAATCCTTTATAAACGCATTCTATGAACACCTTCAGGAATGCATGGATCATGCGATCCCAAATAAAACCAAGACCCAATCCTCCAAAGGCAGATGTCCTGTCTGGTGGACCCCAGCCATAAACAAACTATACAGTAGAAGGAGGAAGCTACTAAATGATAGAGCAAAATCCCAAAAAGGGAAGGCATCACTGATCAGTATTAGCAAAAAACTATGGGCACTCATAAAATTGTCTAAGGCCAGCTTCGAGAGAAAAATTGCACAGGACACTAAGGATAATCACAAGGCTTTCTTTAGTTATGTTAGGAACCTGGGTGGTAATTCCCAGATATGCTCAGAATTAGTCCAAAATGACAAAAAATACACTGAACCCACAGACATTGCCAACATCCTAGCTGACAGGTTCAGCGCAAACTTCTCCCCCCCCACCAAAAGGGCAAATATCTATCCCAGCAGAGTGCTGCCCCTGACATCTCAGATGCTCAGGTAAGAGCCGCCTCTCCAAAGCAAAAACACAGCATCAATGGGACCAGACGGTGTCCCGGCTGTGTCCTACATGAACTCCAAGAAGAGCTAAACCCAAACATAAAACTACTGTTCAATCTCAGCCTTACTACAGGATATGTGCCCAAAGAGTGGCGTACAGCAACAGTGGTCCCTCTCCATAAAGGTGGTGCCTCAACGGATCCTGGAAACTATCGCCCCATAAGTCTGACTAGCTTGGTCTGCAAAGCTATGGAAAGGATCATCATGGACCTCATAAATAAAGATATTGGGGACCTACAGACACTGGATCCTACGCAGTTTGGCTTTGTTAAGGGCAGATCCTGCCTCTTAAACCTGGTTGATTTCTTTGAAACAGTCACCAAGGCCATTGACGAGGGGAAGGTTGTCCACACAGCCTACCTGGACCTCGCAAAAGCCTTCGATACAATACCCCACTTGGGCATTATAGATAAGCTCACCAGCTTAAATATAAACCCCTATGTCACTAGATGGATTGCAAACTGTCTCAAGGACAGAACCCACATGGTTAGAATTGCTGGAGCCATGTCAGACTCCAAACCAGTTACAAGTGGTGTCCCACAAGGCTCAGTCCTGGGACCTCTCTTGTTCGGTATATATTTCTCGGAGGTACAGGACAACACGGAAGGACTGTGGCTGACCAAGTTCGCAGATGACTGCAAACTGGGTGCCATAAATCGACTCTCCAGCCGACACAAGCATCCTACAAAAGGGCCTGAGCCATGGCCTCAAGCTAAATGCCAAAAAGTGTATAGTCATCCCCTTTGGCAAAAACAAAGTGCCCACAAATTACTACATAGGTGGTAATCCATTAAGTACAGAAGAAGTAATTAGGGACCTGGGGACCCAAGTTGATAGCAATCTCTCATTTGACAACCACGTGGCCAAAGTGGTTAGAAAAACATTTTATATAGCCCACCTAATCATGAAGGGATTCACATCTAGATCAGGGGACGTCATAGTGTCTCTTTACTCATCCCTCATCAGGCCCATAATTGAGTACAATGCCCTTTTTGGGATGTACCTTACCAGACACCTGCAGCAATTGGAAAGACTCCAAAAGTACCTCAGCAAGAGGATCAAAGGGCTCAAACAGATGCCATATGCTGCCCAGTTAAAGAAATTCCAGCTCTACTCAGTGGCATACCGCCTGTTCAGAGGCGATCTGTGCCTGATGTATAAAGCCATGTCCAACCCAGAATTAATGGACATGCTGCACCTCAGAAAATTCAAATCCCATCGAGCTACGCGCTCGAGAGACTTGAACCTCAGCACTGAAATAAATAGGACATGCTGGAGAGACAGATTCATAACCCAGAGGCTCCCTTCACTCTGGAATAAAATCCCAGTCCAGGTTAGGCAGAGTCCCTCATTGACTCTCTTCAAGAGGAATCTTGATGAGTGGATGGGAGATCGTAGGTTTATCCCGGGTATCACTTCTGTGTCACTGTTAGACAGAGTCACAGTATACTAACCTCGAAAAAGGGCATAGCAAAATAAATTTAAAATGGGTGGCGAAAGCCAAACACATTCTGGCTAGGCTTATAAATGCCCTAGGGCAGATAGCCTAGTATGAAACTATGAACCTATAATCTGGCTTGGAAGCAGTGTAGTTTTTTATTTAGGCTCCTGGCATTGAACAGTAACACCTCAAGGTTCTGTTGAGTTGATTTTGCTTTATTGGTAGCATTGTCAATTTGGCATTGCCTACAAAAGCCACCATGCGGGTAGACAAAGCCTTAGCCAGTATTTGAAAGTCTAGAGCAGAAAGGTAAAGATCATCCTTGGCCAAGCAACATGGTCCATGTTGACCATGTCCCCCCAAGCTGACAAGTGTTGGATCCTCTTAGAATAACACCAAAACGACAGCCAGTTGTTGAAATCAATAATATTTTGCTTGTACTGTGGCATCATCTTCTGTGATGGTAATTTGCTGTAGTGCTGGTTCATACCATTCTGAGACACATACTCAGAAAACTTCATAAATGACTCTCTTCATAAAGTCCATGGAGGTACATCTCAGGTCATTTACACCTACATGGACTTTGATGGAATCATTTTGGTACCTGTGGTGTAATAGCTGGAGTGCATGCATGATTTGGCAGATCCTGGCTCCAGACAAGCAGCTAACAGTTATTTTCTCCTTGATCAGTCTGGTTATAGGGGCATCAATATATCTTACAATGGAGGACGAGAGTCCTGGGAAGTGTGTTTGATTGCTTTAAGTGCTTAGTGTTTGAGGCTCCACTGAGACTGACAGTATGTGTGGCGTTAGCTGTTTTTTCTGAGTGCCTTTGGGCTTGCTGAGGTATAGCTTTGACAGCAGGGTGCGGTCTAGCTGATCTTTGTTGTTTAAGAAGATTGCTTTTAATATTGCATCAGCATATATTAGTCTATGTGTGTGTGTGTGTGTGTGTGTGTGTGTGTGTGTGTGTGTGTGTGTGTGTGTGTGTTGTGGACCATGTAAGGTGGGTGTTGTGTGTGTAGTTTCAGAAAACTGATCTGGACTTGTATGTGAAAGTTTAGTCTTTGGTGCCATTGCATAAGCACACCTATCACATACTGTGTCTGATTTTTTAAGGATTAAGTGGTTGGCTGTAAACATTAGACAACTGCTGCATTGTCTCAAGATGCCCATATCCAGCAAACTGGCTACAGAGAAGTTAAAATGTGCATATCCATACTGTCCAGTCCTCTGATTTGTGAGCTATAAGGGGTGGGTATGGGGTTAGAAGACTATTAAGGGCACTTTGTTTGTGTAAACTAATAAGGGTGCTTTATTAGGGTAGATAGGGTGCTTTATTAGGGTAGATAAAACTAAGTAGTACTAAATTCTACTAATTGTAATGGTTACACAACACTGAAGTTTATTAAATCTGTGGGTATTGCCAGTCGAGGCCCAACTAGCTGCTCTAAGCTTGCTGGTGCACAAGGTATTTGCACAATATTGCTAATTTACAGGTTACCATTTTATGGACCATTCTACAAAGAAAATTTGCTTTCTAGGTATTTGCTACTGAACAGGACACAATGAACCCATGCAAACCTGCAAAATGTATGACAGCTCAGAAAACAAAAATTAAATAAGCCCACTGGCCAATAAAATTACTACATTAAGAGTCCATTTGTGTATTTGCCAACTCAAACAGACCAAGCAAATACCTCCAGCTTGAGGATGAATAAACCCAGCTCTCTTGATGTAAAAACATAGTGGAAGACACCCACGAGTGCAATGCTAATACAAACCACTAGTTATGTAAAGAATCTCCACGGCAATACCCAGATTTGCTCTGAGCTACTGTACAATGGTATTTCTTATACAGAGTCAACAGATATTGCCAATATACTGGCCGACAGATTCAGTGCCAACTTTACCCCCCAAGCACCAATCACAATACCAGTAGATTGCCAGGCACCCAGTATTACTACTGCACAGGTTAAAAAAACACTGTCCAAGGCCAAGAATACAACTTCTATGGGACCTGACAATATCCCTGGCTGTGTTCTACATGAACTACAGAGTGAACTGGCACCTCACCTGTGAGCCCTGTTCAATCACAGCCTTCCCTCAGGGTTTGTCCCTAGCGAATGGTGCACTGCAACAGTCATCCCTCTCCACAAAGGAGGAGCGACTACAGACCCTGGGAACTATCGCACCATTAGCCTGACGAGTCTGATATGCAAAGCTATGGAAGGCAAAGCTATGGAAGGCATAATCATCATGGACCTAAAAGACAAGGATATAGGGAATCTCCAAACTCTGGATCCCACACAGTTTGGTGGGTAGATCATGCCTGCTCAACCTGGTCAACTTCGAGTCAGTCACCAGAGCTGTGGATGAAGGCAAGGTGATTCATACAGCCTACCTTGAACTGGCCAAGGCCTTTGATACCATTCCATTCTCAGGACTCAGAGAAAAACTCACTAAGCTAGGCATCAACCCCTATATAATCAGGTGGGTTGCAAGCTGGCTCACAGATAGAACCCACAGTGTGAAAGTAGCTGACTCCAAGTCAGACTGCTGACTAGTCACTAGTGGGAGTCCCACAGGATTTAGTCCTGGGTCCTCTCCTTGGTATCTACTTCTCTGAAGTTCAGGCCAACAAGAAGGGAATCTGGCTGACAAAGTTCACAACTGATTGCAAGTTGGGAGCTACTATTAACTCCCCAAGTGATGTTGACATCCACTGAGACCAATGACTGATATCAGAACCATGGCCTTCAGCTCAATGCCAAAAAGTCTGTCATTATCCCCTTTGGGATAAACCCATTTTCCATGAATTACCACATTGATGGTAGTCCACTGAACACAGAAGGTATTATAAGAGATCTGGGAACAC
Organism: Protopterus annectens; assembly: GCF_019279795.1. NCBI lineage: Eukaryota > Metazoa > Chordata > Ceratodontiformes > Protopteridae > Protopterus > Protopterus annectens. The sequence goes on along the minus strand of NC_056749.1, from coordinate 827,066,888 downwards.
AGGTTGACAGCAACCTCTCCTTTGATCACCACATTGCCACTGTGGTCAGAAAGTCCTTCATCCAGGAATAAAGAGGTCATAGTCTCCCTCTACTCTTCCCTCATTAGGCCAATCAAGTACAATGGCCCATTTGGCATGTACCTCACTAGACACCTGCAACAACTGGAGGGGCCGCAAAAGTACCTCACAAAGAGGATCCTAGGCCTTAAACACACTTGTCCTATATGGACAGACTCAAAATACTCAAACTATTCTTTGTCTCATATCGCCTACTTAGAGGTGATCTCTGCTTGACTTACAAAGCCATGTCTGACCTAGCTCTGTTAGAAATGCTACATCTAAAAAATCCCAAACCCTCCACACCATACGCTCCAGAGACCTCAACCTCATTACTACAATCAACAGAACGTACTGGAGGGACAGGTTCATAACCCAGAGATTGCCAAAGCTATGGAATAGACTTCCCATACATGTCAAGCAGAGCACCTCACTGACCCTCTTCTAGAGAAATCTTGATGAGTGGATGGGAAATAGAAAATTCACTCCGAGGATCACTCCAGTGGCTGTACTCGACAGATGCACTGGGAACTAAGGTCGGGTGGCATGATGCCAGGGTAATCCTATGACCAGGCTTGTAAAAGCCCCAGAGTCATTAGCCTAGTACAACACCTATGAACTTATGAACAAGACCTGGAAATCCCTTGTTGAAAGGAATTGCAAGATATTAACAGTAAGAGAAAAAGCATTTTTTTTTTTACAAAAAATTCACTGAAATGCACACATTAAAAGCAGGAAACAAACGTGATCACTGAAAATACCTTAAGTGCGATTTAGCAATCGAAATAGTTAATTTACCTGGATGGCACGGGACACAAGTAAAACACTTCTGGAATGCAGGCTAAGACTACAAGCTTTGCTGGGCTCCTGAAAAATGAGTAGGAGACGGAATGTAGTAAAGCAGGTTTAATAAAGAACAGTACTGGTTTGCTGAGTGGGCACTCAGTATCATTGTTCTGTGGAAAACAATAGGACGAGTGCATAAATAGCTTATACAATAGTCAACAGCAATAATAATGCATTATGCATTAAATAATGTATTATACACTGCCAGTGTGCAGACCCTCAGAGAACTTACCCATTTGAATTGTGTTGGATATTACTGTCACTAATCTGTAACTGAATGCTTGATTTCATGTGATTTATGCTGAAACCTAGCACTGTGTATTAACTGCTGCTGTAAAATGCTGAAATCTTGTCTGTTTTATTAACTGCTGCATGCTTGCTTACTTACTGTTTTGCAGTACAATTGGAAGGCATGGTCTGTTTATATTGCAGAAGTTCTGCATACCGTAATTGGGTACTGACATCTGCATACCGTAATTGGGTACTGACAACTGCATTCTCTTCCTTCTGCTTATTCCAACTTGACTAAATGCTAGCATCCCTTGACCTTACTAGGTTCTGTGTTTTCTCTTACTTCTGCCTACTCCAAATATTAAAGTAAATGCATGCTTCCCTTGGCCATTCTTCTGTTATCTGTGTGATTTCTCCCCTCTCAGTGCCTATTTAAAGGCCTCTTTCTCCAGATCTGTGCTGTAAATTAAGATACTTTCCTTTCTAGCTCCTCATGGCTCACTTGTCTGGTCTTCCCTTTCTACTGCTCCTTGCAAACCTGGGATCCCTCTCTCTGGGCTTTCTACCTTTTCTCTTTCTCACCCTCCAACCTGCAACCTTCACTCTTTTTTTTTGCCTCTCTCTCCCTCTCTCTCCTTCTAAATTATCTGTCTTAGAATTCACTCTTTCTGCTTGCCACTAATATTCACTACCCCTCCATTAATTGCTTTCTCTCTTCTAGAGATTTCTTTTTACCACCCTATACTCACTATTTAATTATCATTGCATCTCTTTTATTTCACAGTAGTCACCTATGTGGAAAACTGACCTCGATCCCCCCACCCTGAACACACCTGAATTGAATTCAATCTACTGACCCTGAAACCAATACAAGGATTACTCTCTAGCCAAGAACGTGAGGAAACCAAAAAAAAACCCACCATCACAAGCTATACATATTTTTCCCAGTTGCTTCTTCACCTGGTATTAAAAGCATTTTTTGTCTTTTTTGCAAATTAAACTAGTCTGTGGCATGCACACATATTTCCAACAACCACCACCTGTCTTCCACCCTCCTTGTGTATGCATCTCTCTCCCTAGTCTCTGTATTATGGTGGAACCTAAACTAACTTCAGAAAAGCATGCTAAAGGCTAAAACTTTGCCATTTCCTCTCTTTTCTAAACCAAGGGCTCACCTCATACATCGACATCTGTCCTTACTCACCTAGTCTCTCCAAACTAAACACTGCACTCCTCACTGATAAACTTAAGTGCAAGTCCCACTGATGGTACTTTTTTGAAGCATAGTGATCTGCTGCTCCTTGTTCTGCTTTGCTGTATCTACATCTCTCATTGTTTGTACATCCACACTTTTTCCCACTTTTTTCATTGTAAAACTTCATCACTTTATCATCCCCTTCCCTTTCAAATGTATCTTCTAACACTTGCTTCCTCTGCCCCCGTCCCTTTAAACTGTTTCTTCTAACACTTGCTTCCTAGTCCTCTGCCCCCTCTCCCTTCTCTACTGCCTTCCGACCCTCCCTGACCCCCTCCCCTCCCAGAGTTGCTCACCATACTTCATACTCTGAAATCCTTTGGTGCCTTCTTTAAAAACTCTCACTTGTCTCTGGTCCCAAAGCAGCCCCCTTGCCCTCTAAGAAACTGTGCTTGCCACGTTAAGTCAGTGCATTGAATTGGCTTGCTCAGTTATACCTTACTAAGTGTCACTCTCCAACTTTGGACACAATAGAAGAGTCTTTGTGGGTTCTGGTCAAACAGCTTTATTATATACAAACACATCACGATAGGAGTTTACTGACAATCTAAAATGACTTGCATACAAAGTAACTACTGCAATCATACATGCTCACTCTCTGGCTGCACTCTCAAAATGGCACTGAAAATAGCACATGCCTGGTATTTATATGTGCACATTCGGTCCTCGCTATGCTTCTTAAAGATACAGCACATACACTCTGATCTACATCCTCCCTCTTTGAGCAATAGATCATGCAACATTATGAATTTATTTAGCATGCAGATAATACAAGTAGTTCTTTGTCATGCAATTATTCAAGACTAGGTACATATATACAGTTATGTCCATGTTGCTGTGTACTTCACACTGGGCCTGGAAATTTGACCATATCGTGTGACATAAAACTGGGAATTAGGTTTAGCAACTGGAGCTGTCTTTACAGAATGTTCACCCTTGGGAGTATTTGGAACATCCTCAGGAATTGAAGTAGAGGTTGAAACACACTCTAGGATGGGAAAAACATTTGGTTCACTCAGATCTAGAGTCTTTATCACAGGAACAATGCTGCAGTAATGATTCTGGTACAGAAAGAAGATATCTGCGATTTCTCCTGTACACCACACCCTTAGATTCTACAATGTAGGATCTCATCTCAGTAACTTGACCAATCCAGTCAAAACCTTTCACCATTTGTATCCTCACTGTCTCTCCTTCCCTCAATGGATGAAGAAATCTGCTTGATTTTTCATAACTAGACTTCTGGATAGAACACTTCTTGAATAATTGAGCCTTATGGTTCCCATTGTTCTTAGCTTTATGCCTCAATAAATTGAAACTGATAGGTAGCGCCATTCTGGTTTGCCTGGATAGAAGTCTTTGTGCAGGTGAGCCAAGTATACAGTCATGGTTTGACCTTTCAAGTAATTGCTTTGCACTCTGCATTGCATGTTCAGTTAGCCCATTTGTCTGTGGGGATTCAGGACTGCTAGTAACATGTACAAAGTTCCATTCTCATGCAACTTTCTGAAATAACTGACTAGTAAATTGAGTACCATTGTCAGAAATAACTGTGTGGACTACCATGGACTGAGAAATAACATTTCAACTTAATAACAACAGTAGTGGTTGCCAGAATAGGTAGTAAGTCAATCTCAAAGTAATTTGAATGAGTCTACCAATACTAAGTAGTGTTGATTGTCCCACTCAAAGATATCAGTGGCTACTGTTGACCAAGGTAGTTCAGGAACTTGACATAGCTGAAGTGGTTCTCTTTGCAAATGTGATAGACTACTATTGCATACTGAAGAAGAAGAAAGTACTTTATCAACGTCTTTCAGTAACGAAGGACAAAAATACTAGTTCTCTCGCTCTTCTCTTAGTGGATGCAGAAACTAGGCGACCACGATGCAAAATCTGGACATATTCTTGGAAGGAAGCAGGAACAACAATTTTAGAAGCTTTGAAAATAATGCCATCTTCCGTCAACATTTCATCTCTGTAAGGAAAATAGGTTTGCACTTCAGGTGGTGCACTAGATTGCTTTGATGGCCATCCAACATTAATGTAGTGACTGCGCTTTTGCAAAATTGCATCAGTAATACGTTCATAGGTACGTACTAGGCTATCTGCCCCAGGGCATTTATAAGCCTAGCTAGATTGTGTTGGCTTTCACCACTCCATTGATAAATTAATTAATCCTCTATCAAGCAGAGCCAATGAAGTGATCCCGGGGGTGTATTTTCTGTTACTCATCCACTTGTCAAGGTTTCTCTTGAAGAGTGTTAGTGAAGGGCTCTGCCTAATGTAGTTTGGAATTTTGCTCCAAAGCATGGGGAGTCTCTGACAGGAATCTATCCCTCCAGCGTGTTCTATTTATTGTTGTGGTGAGGTTTATCTCACTAGAGTGAGTGGCTCGCAGTGACTTGGACACGTCCATCAATTCTGAGTTGGACATGGCTTTGCAAGTCAGGCAGAGATCACCTCTGAGTAAGCAATATGCCACTGAGTGCAGTCAGAGTTTTTTCAGTCGGGCTGCATAGGACATATGTTTGAGGCCAGTAATCCTCTTGGTGAGGTACTTTTGTGGTCTCTCCAGCTGTTGGAAGTGTCTTGTGAGGTACATCCCAAATGGGGCATTGTACTCTATGATGGATCTGATGAGTGACAAGTAGAGGGGCACTATAACCTCTTTTTCTAGATGCAAACCCTTTAGTAATTAGATGGACCACATAGAAGGATTTGTATGATCTCACCTCATTGAGTCTAGCGGTAGAGAAATTACACACTGCCATCATATCAAAGTCAAAACTCTCTATGTCAAGCTGTTCCGTCATATTTCTGGGCAATCTGGATAAGGTATCAGCCACATAAAGAAGTTTGCCTTTTGTATAGACCATTTTGAAGTTGTACTTTTGCAATTAGAGCATCATTTTTTGTAATCTTGCTGGAGCTGAATGCATAAGCTTCTTTAGGATACTAACTAGAGGTTGGTGATCAGTCTCAATCTGAATAGCTCAACCATAAATATAATCCTGAAACTTTGAACATGCAAATTCTATTGCCAAAAGTTCTTTCTTAATTTGAACATATTGCATTTCAATTTGGGTAAGTGTTCTAGATGCATAGGCTAGTGGTCTGCCCTCCTGAAGAATGACTGCACCAAGACCAAATTTTGAAGCATCACAGAAAAGAGTGACTGATTTATTTACATCATAGTATCAATGTAAGAGGGGTGGTAATGTTCTGCTTAAGGTTTTCAAATGTCTTCTGATGCTGTTCTAACCATGACCATATGACCATGTAACATTTTTGTGAATCAGCTCTCTTAGGGTGCTGTCAACTCACTGAAGTCTGGTATAAACTTGCCTACATTTCCTCTCAATATCTGAACTGTTTGTCTGGCTGCTATATACCTACAATCCACTGTATTACAAGCTGAGTTAAGTAAAAACTTGCAGAGGATAGTACAGCATTTTATTTTTCTATTTATTTGGTTTGTTTCATTGAATGTTGTGGTCTCTGTCGCTCTGCAGTTAGTCCTCCCTCTTCAGCTCTATCCCAGCTGTATCCCAGTCTAGTGTCATTAGCTCATTCTACCTAATACACAAAGAACCTTTGAGAAGGCCAACGCACTTAGGTCCTTAACCTTGAATTATGTTTCTCCTTTCCCCTTTCCACTTTATTGAAAAAAAAAATGTTGCTAGAATCTTATTGTGTTCTGACTGAGTGTGCTTCTCATCTGATAAGTATATTTTTTGACATTTAACTGTTCAGTGCTGAATAAAAAATAATTGAATTCAGTACAGAATATAGTTTGAATAAATTGCATTTATTTAAACTGTATTTGCTTTAATATTGCTACACACTCAAGTGTGCTAGCTTGCACTGCACTTGAATTGTTTTAGTGCTGTTTTAGCTGCTTTTCTGTAAAAAAAAAAAAAAATTCTAAGCTTGTTTCCTGCCTTTCCTGTAACTAGTCTAGTCCAGATACAGATTTGCTGTATCCAGCAGTGTATAAGTATTTGAGCACCCCAAGCCTTTCTGTGTTAGAGGGAAGCCTTCTAGCTTATCAGTGTGAGTAGTAAGCACTAGGTAGCCTATATACCACAAGATAAGTGGTTTGTGGCCCAGAAATTGTAGTTTATTAGCAGTTTGAGCAGTTTTTCCATCACTTTCAATGTTCTGATTTAAAACCCCACGTTTGCGCTTGTTTCCTGCCTTTCCTGTAACTAGTCTAGTCCAGATACAGATTTGCTGCATCCAGGACTGTTTGTAAGTTTCTGAGTGGTACCAAAGTCTGCTCTTCAATTTCTCCCTTAAATCTGCTAGTTTTCTCCTCTCCTGCACTGTTACCAGCTTATTAGTCTAGCACTTTACCAGACTTCTTGTAGCAATTATTGTAGCACACAAAAGTTCTACCAGCACTAAATGTTCTACAAGGAAACAGCTCCAGTACATATTATTAATGCCCACCCCTCCAGGCATGTCTAAAGGTCAGTTACCTGTGCTTTTTCCTATTAACCTGGTAAACTTGGGCATCCTGAGGCAATGTAGCAACTGACGCATGTACACTGACAACCCTCTCCTCTTGCCTCCCAACAAGCAGACTTGCAAGAGGTGCACTTATATATCCAAATTGGAAGCCACACACTCTCCAGCCAAGACCAGAATAGTTGGTCAAGAGAAGGTCAACACTTGCACCACACCCCATGGAACACATAGCCCTCCAGAACACACACCAGCACTGCCTTAACATAAAAACACAAAACACACCTCCAGCTTTACTGAAGCTCTCAATAAAAATCTACCCAAACAGCAGAGACCTCCAAGGCAGTAACACAATCGACCAACACAACACTAAGTACTAGACACATAACTCTCCTAAGCAGTGTGCCACTCAACCAAAGCCCCTAAAGCAAAACAGCATGCCCAACACACTAGTCATAGGTGACTCAATATTGAGGAACACTGATGTCCCACTCACTATAGTGAATAAGGAGAATGTAACAGCTGCCTGTCAGGTGCCAGGATCTGTCACATAATGCATGGACTCCGGTCCCTCAACAACAAGTATAAATATGACTCTGTTATTGTACACATGGGTGTGAATGACCAGAGATGTATCTCCTGAACTGCATGAAAAGAAACATGGAGGAGATCACGGATTATGTAGCACAGTTGGGTATGACCTATCTCTGAGCAGCATCCTACCATCACCCAGAATGATACCACTGTATAATCAGAAAATGGTTGATTTCAACAACTGGCTAAGTTCCTGGTGTCATTCTAAGGGGATCCAATATCTATCTGCCTGGGATTACATGACTGATGGACCTCGATGCTTTGCCAGAGATGGCCTGCATCTGTCACCCCTGGGCTTCCAGATACTGGCCAAGGCTCTTGCCACCCCTATAGTGCTTTTTTAGGCAGTGTTCCAAATAGCAAATTACCACCATAACAGCAACAAACTAATGCAATCTGAAGGTCATGCTGCTCAATGCTAGAAGTCTAAATCTGAAAATGCACTCGCTCGAAGCACTCCTTAAAATGAAGAACATCGACATTTGTGCTGTAACAGAGACCTGGTTCAAGACAGCAGAAAAAAGCCCTGCACTACCAGGCTATAACTCATTCCACACCTTTCGGACCCAGAACTGGGAATGAAGTTCCAAAGCTGGTGGCGTTTCCATATTTATAAAGGGTGTGCATACCTCCAGACTGGTAGCCCAACATAATGCACCAAAGATACTTCAGGTGCAGCTAACATTGGGTAAGACAGCAATTCAGGTTGTAGCCTGCTATAGGTCCCCAACCATGTCCTAAGACTCACACTCCACATTCCTAAGCACCCTGGAGAATATTAGGGACCACCCTAACACTCTCATACTAGGAGACTTCAACTACCACTCCATTAACTGGGAAAACTACTCATGTACCACTACACTTGACCAACGTTTCCTGGAATTCATTAATTCCAATGCCTTGGACCAGCTTGTTCTTACCCCTACTGGAGGTAGCAACATCCTTGACCTGGTCATTACTAACATGGGTGACCATTGCTCTACACCAATAGTCAAATTCCTCCCTGGTTAAATAAAACCACAAACTAATCACCTTGAAAATCCATACCCCCGAAAAGGTGACCATCATGAAAAACTTCTCCAAAGCTAACTTTGGGCTCCTAAAACAAAGGTGATTAACTTCATGGCACCCATGCAAATGGAAAATAGTTGCATGACTGCCGAATCATGCACCAATGCACTGTACAAACACGTACACAAATGCATGGATCTCTGCATACCCAATAGAACCAAGATGGTCCCCTCCAAAAAAAAGGAAGCCAATCTGGTGGTCCCCTGCCATAAACAAACTATACAACAGAAGGAAAAACTGATGCAGAATAAGGTGAAGTCCCAAGACTGGAAAACCTCCCTTATCAGCCTCAAAAAAAGGTTGAGAGCCCTCATCAAATCCTCGAGCTAGCTAATAAAACAGAATTGCAGCAGATAGTAAAAACAACCACAAGGCCTTCTATAGTTATGTAAAGAATCTCCACGGGAATACCTACATTTGCTCTGAGCTACTGCACAATGGTACTGTACTAACCCACCAGATATTGCCAATATACTGGCAGACAGATTCAGTGCCAACTTTATCCCTCTCTCCCCCCCAAAGGACCAATCACAATACCAGTAGATTGCCAGGTACCCAGTATTACTGCTGCACAGGTTAAAACAGCACTGGCCAAGGCCAGTAATACAGCTTCTATGGGACCTGACAATATCCCTAGCTGTATTCTACATGAACTACAAAGTAAACTGGCACCTCACCTGTGTGCCCTGTTCAATCACAGCCTCGCCTTAGGCTTTGTCCCTACCAAACAGCACCCTGCTGTAGTCATGCCTCTCCACAAAGAAGGAGTGGCTACAAACCCTGGGAACTATCGCCCCATTAGCCTGATGAGTCTGATAAGCAAAGCTATGGAATGCATCATTGTGGACTTAAACAAGGATATAGGGCATCTCCAAACTCTGGATCCCACACAGTTTGGTTTTGTGAAGGGTAGACCATGCCTGCTCAACTTGGTCAACTTCTTTGAATCAGTCACCAGAGATGTGGATGAAGTCAAGGTGGTTCATAGAGCCTACCTTGATCTGGCCAAGGCCTTTGATACCATTCCCCACTCAGAAATCATAGACAAACTCACTAAGCTAGGCATCAACCCCAATATCACTAGATGGGTTGTAAACTGGCTCATAGATAGAACCCACAGTGTGAAAGTAGCCGACTCCAAGTCAGACTGCTGACCAGTCATGAGTGGAGTCCCACAGGGTTTGGTCCTGGGTCCTCTCCTGTTTGGTATCTACTTCTCTGAAATCCAGGCCATCACAAAGGGACTCTAGCTGACAAAGTTTGCAGATGATTCCAAGTTGGGTGCTATTATTAACTCCCCAAGTGATGTTGACATCCTACAGAAAGGCCTTACGGAGACCAATGACTAGTGTCAGAACCATGGCCTTAAGCTCAATGCCAAGCAGTGTGTCATCATTCCCTTTGGGAAAAACCCAGTTCCCATGAATTACCACATTGATGGTAGTCCACTGAACAGAGAAGGCATTATAAGAGATCTAGGAACACAGGTTGACAGCAACCTCTCTTTTGACCACCACATTGCCACTGTGGTCAGAAAGTCCTTCTATGTGGCACATCTCATTACTAAGGGTTTTGCATCCAGGAAGAAAAAGGTCATTGTCTCCCTCTACTCTTCCCTCATTAGGCCAATCATCGAGTACAATGCCCCATTTGGCATGTACCTCACTAGACACCTGCAACAACTGGAAAGACAACAAAAGTACCTCACAAAGAAGATCCTAGGCCTTAAACACTTGCCCTATATGGACAGACTCAAAGAACTCCAAATATTCTCTGTCTCATATCGCCTACTTAGAGGTGCTCTCTGCTTGACTTACAAAGCCATGTCAACCCCGCTCTGTTAGAAATGCTACATCTAAAGAAATGCCAATCCCTATACACCACATGCTCCAGAGACCTCAAACTCATTGCCACAATCAACAGAATGTGCTGGAGATATAGGTTCATAACCCAGACACTGCCCATGCTATGGAATAGGCTTCCCATACATGTCAAAAAGCACCTCACTGGCCCTCTTCAAGAGAAGTCTTGATGAGTGGATAGGAAATAGAAAATTCACCCTGGGAATCACTCCAGTGGCTCTACTCGACAGAGGCACTGGGAACTAAGGTTGGGTGGCATGATGCTAGGGTAATCCTATGGGCTAGGCTTGTAAAGGCTCCAGGGCCATTAGCCTAGTACACACCTATGAACCTATAAATAGTTGACCATGTCTAGAAAACACTGTAGGACTTGAATATTATCTGGTGCTGACATCTCAAGAATAGCTGCTTGCTTGGTTGGGACTGGCCGCAAGCCAGTACTGGTAAATAAATGACCTACATATGTAACTTCTGGTAGTCTGAATTTACACTTCAGAGAATTGAGCTTCAAGTTTACTTCACATGCTCTGTCTAGAACTCTCTTTAGGTTTCTGTCATGTTCTGCTTTACCATTGCCTCCAACCAATAAATCTACTATTATGGCACAAGGATAACCCAAACAATTATCTCCATTGCATGCTGGAAGACTTCACTTGCAGAATTTATTACAAATGGCATCCTTAGGTATCAGTATCTGCCAAACGGGGTACCAAAAGTGGTTGGTAATGAACATTTGTGATCACGCATCATTTGCCAAAATGAACGTTTTGCATCCAAGACAGAAAAACAAAACAGTAGCATTAGGTATTAGAGCTGCAACGTCTTCAACTGTACCATTGGATGATGCAGTCTCCTCAATGCTTTGTTCAGATCTCTTGGGTCAATACAAATTTTGATTTTGTCTGGGCCTTTTTAGTGAGCTCAGACCACAGATGACACCCATTCAGTTGGTTCTGTAACCAGACAAATTACACCTTGCTGTACCATTTTATCCAACTGAGCCATAACTTCATGCTGCATATATCAGAGCTCTTCTGGCTGGTCTGACTACTGGACTGACCTCTCAAGGTCTAACTTCATGGAATACACAACTGGAAGTTTGCCCAGCTTGTCGACAAAGACATCAGCATACTCAGAAAATGGCTTCAGAAAAATTGGAACTAGGATATGCACTTATGTGATGAACTTCTTTTGTAGGAGAAAGCAGATTAATTCTCAAACTAATAATGACTGTCCTGGTCATTGGACTACATGGAATAACAAGCTGTAACAGTTCTTATCCAAATAAAAAGAAGCATCACTGAGCTTTCGGTTTGAATTGCTTCTCCTCCATAAGCAACACATTTCGCATTACTGGCCACATTGAGTTGCTCGTTAGTTCTCACTTTAGTAAATGTGTTTGCTGATACAACATTACACTTAGAGCCAGTGTCTAATTTAAGCTCTGTGGATTTACCATTGATCTGGACTGTACAAAACACTTTGCTCTTTGCCAATAAATTCACTGCATCAGCTCTTTCACCACTCACTGATACATCATCCATATAAAAAGTGCACTGCTGCAACTCTACTTGATCAATTTGTTTTTTTTGTGTGACCCTTCTTTACAACTGTGTGGGGTTTTGCTTGATTTGAAAAACTTTTAAAAATGATTCCATTTTTTATATTTGTTACATTGCTGACCGAATGCTAACCATTTCTCCCTTTTACACTCATGACTGATAGCACAACTGCAACAGTTAATAAAGCTGGACTATTTATACTGCACTGGGCATGCTCCTTTAACTGAACTGGTCTTAGAACTTGCTGGAAAACTATGCGGTTTCACTGGTGAACCAGCAGGGGTTGTGGCTGCCATGTGCCTAGGCCTACTTCTGTTTGCATGCTATCTACATTTGGTCTGGAGCCTACTGAAAACATACCCTTTGTCACTTGCAAACATACTTGTGTGCTTTTCTGTAACTTTTTGGATTTGACAAATCTCAATTGCTTTACTCAATGTTAAATCACTATCACAAAGCAAAATCTTTCTCACAGCAGCACTATTAATACCACACACAAGCCTGTCTTTTATCAACTCATCTTTTAAGTCACCAGACCAACACATGTTGGCTTTGTTTCTCATGTCAGTTATAAGCTGCAAATGTTTCCCCTGGTTTCTGATCTCTTGTGTAAAACAAATGCCTTTCTAATGTAATATTTGTCTGGGGGTTACACATTTCTCTGAATTTGTGCTTTAAACATTCGGGATTTTCACTTGATTCAGCCTGTACAACAGTATGATGGTTTTTACCTTTTCCCCCATATACTGCTGGTGCATACACAAATGAATGTTCTCTTTCAATGGCCTCTGACCTAGCTAGGTTTAGCAAAATGAATGCCCTAGTGTGTGCATCTTTATCTGAATAAGCTGCTTCTATAAAAATATTGTATTCTTGCTCAACTATTCTTCAATTCTCTGCAATATTCTGATCAAATGTAAGTGGTAAGGGCTTTCAAAATCCATCTGCTATATTAACATATACCAGTGAAGGGTTTTGTAAATAAGCACTGACCTGCACATACACATATGCCCCATAAATTTATGCCAGTATTTGTAACTTTGCCCAATAGCACAACAAGCATCTGTATAACTGAACTTTGTGAAATACGTCTCTCGGGCACAGTAATACTCTTGAAATAACTGTACTGCAAGAAATCACTCCATCAGTATAAGAAACATTTCAAATAACTAAACAATGTGAATGAACTGGGCAAGAGAAGCTCAGAGTCAGTAACATTTTGAAGTAATTGCACTTTGTGAATAAACTGTACACATCACACTGACATTTCCCTAAAATGGTGGTACTTTGCTAGGTAATTCTTTACAGTGCAAGAAACACTGTGTAATATAAGCACTTTGCAAATAGACACACCCAGCACAAGAAACCTTTCAAAATGGCTAAACTTTAACTGTACTTAATGAAATAGTTGCACTTTGCACACATATAAACTCTTCAGAATACGTGCACAGTAATAATCATACAATGTAAGCACTTTTTCTAAGATATTTTAAATAACTGTAGTTATGCCCTTGATACAATACCAAGTCTTAGTTATACCAAAACACAGCACTTTGCCAAAATACATGGTTACATTTCTTTATTTACACCTAATGTGCCCTTTTGCCCTTATTATATTCATTTTGCTCATTTAATCTCTTTTCGCGGCCATCGTACTTTTCTTGTGCTCATTTTACTCTAAACATGCCTGTTTTGCTTCAAACACTCTTTTTGCTTTAAACATACTTATCTTGCATTTCTGATAATTGTTTTATCAAATATCTTACTTTTAAACATTTTGCTTATATAATAAACCTTTTGTGCCTCCTGCTTGTTTAATAATGTGCCCTTGTAATGTTCCTTTTAATCTTTTTTTTATAAAATAAGCAGTTTGTGCAAATTCTTGTTACCTTTGATTCTTTTCTGGCTCTTTTTCATGCTCATTTCTCTTAGTTTACCTTCACTGTCATCTCTGCACCTCATGGCTCCAAATATTCTCTGGAATCCTGGTTCTGACACCATGTCACTCTCCAACTTTGGACAAAATAGAAGAGTCTTCATGGGTTCTGTTCAAACAGCTTTATTATATACAAACACATCATGATCAGAGTTTACAGACTTTAAATTAAGTAACTTGTATACAAATTAACTACATGCTCACTCACTGGCTGCACTCTGAAAATGGTATTGGGAATAGCACATGCCCAGTATTTATATGTGCAAGTTCAGTCCTTGATATGCTTCTTAAAGATATAGCACATACACTCTGATCAACACTAACCCATCATCTGCACAAGTTATAAGTAAGAAAGCTGAGAGAAGAAGTTAGTTTGTTCTCTATACTGGGCATGTGCAAATAATGGAATAAAGGTTACTAGCAGTGATATCGCTGTACTAGCGATATCTGTTTCAGTACTGGCTTCCTGCTTATTGTATACAAGCTCTGCAATACTGATGTTTACTTCTAATTACAAGTTGATAGTTGTAACACTGCTTTTGACCTAAAGGAAACTGGAGTTCCAGTGCTTAAAACACACCAATAACCAAGAAAAATGTATTTGCAACTTGGTGGCTAATTGGTTAATTAATACATTGGGAAAATGATTTTATTGGAGGTCTTAAGTGAAGGGGATGTTTAAATAGTGTTGATGGGAATGATTTTTTTATCTGAAGAAGTCTACAGTTGGACGAAAAATGCAGTGAATCATTAAAGAGTAATTTTATGGTTGTATTGAATACTGTGGAACTGTGCTGGGATTGGAAATAATGACATTTAACAACTGTCGTGGTCCTCTCATCAGTACTTTTTTTCTTGGATACTGTTGGCCCATAACTACCAGATACCAGATGTAAATGCTCCTAATGTGTTTACTGTACTAAGATTAGGAACAGACACACACTTCGCTTCTTAGTCCTTGTACCTCACCTGTATTGTACTGCTCATGTTTGTCTTTTACTCAAATAAAACAGATTTCCAGGCATTTGTATTATACTCTGCCAGTGTGCAGACCCTCAGAGTACATACCCATTTGACTCATGTTGGATATTACTGTCACTAATCTGTAACTGAATGCTTGATTTCATATGATTTATGCTGAAACCTAGCACTATGTATTAACTGCTGCATATTAACTGCTGCATGCTTGCTTACTGCTTTGCTGTACAGTTGGAAGGCATATTTTATATTGCAGAAATTCTGCATACCGTAATTGGGTACTGGCACTGCATTCTCTCTTCCTTCTGCTTATTCCAGCTTGACTAAACACCAGTGACCCTTGACCTTACAGCATTATGTATTCTATCTTCCTTTTGCCTAATCCAAATTTTAGAGTAAACTCTTGCTTTCCTTGACCTTTCGGCTTTTACCTGTGTGCTTTGTCCCCTCCCAGTGTGTACATGTGTGCTTTGTCCCCTCCCAGTGCATACTTAAGTTCCCTTTCTTCAAATCTATGCTTTAATAACTGCCGCTTGCTTGTTTACTGTTATACTGTACAATTGGAAGGCATAATAAAATAAATTCTTGCTTCCCTTGGCCATTCTTCTGTTACCTGTGTGATTTCTCCCCTCTCAGTGCCTATTTAAAGGCCTCTTTCTCCAGATCTGTGCTGTAAATTAAGCTACTTTCCTTTCTAGCTCCTCGTGGCTTGCTAGTCTTGTCTTCCCTTTCTACTGCTCCTTGCAACTCCTAGCAAACCTGGGAGTCCTCTCTCCTGGCCTTCTACCTTTTCTCATTCTCACCCTCCAGCCTGCAACCTTCACTCTTTTCCCCTCCGAATGCTTTGTCTTGTATTTCACTCTTTCTGCTTGTCCCTAGTATTCACTACCCCTGCATTAATGTTTTCTCTCTTGTAGAGCTTTTGTTTTTACCGCACTAGACTTGCCATCTTATTATCATTACATCTTTTATTTTACAGCCACCTACGCAGAAAAGTAACCTCAACCCTGACCCCCACCCTGAACACACCTGGCTCAAATTCTATATATTGACCCAGAAAGCGATACAAGGATTGCTCTCTAGCCAAGGATGGGAGGAAAACAAACAAAAAAAACACCATCGCAAGCTATACATGTGTCTCAATTGCTTCTTCTTCACCTGGTGTTAAAAGCATTTTTTTGTCTTTTTTTGCAAATTAAACTAGTCTGTGGCATGCGCACATATTTCTTGGCTCACTAACCCCAACAACCAACACCACCTGTCTTCCACCCCCCACTGATTATGCATCTCTCTCCATAGTCTCTATATCACTTTGGCACCTAAACTAACTTCAAGGGTGTGTGCTATAGGCTAAGACTTTGCTGTCCGTCTCCTCTCTTTTCTAAACCAGGGGCTCACTTCATACATTATCAACATCTGCCCTTACTCACCTAGTCTCTCCACCATTAACACCGTACTCTTCACTGATGAACTTAATGCTCCCGACTCTGCCCCTGCCATATCTGCATCTCTCCTCCTTTTACACCCACACTTTTTCCCCACCTTTTGCATTGTAAAACTTTATCTTCCCCTTCTCTTTCAACTGTTTCTTCTAACACTTGCTTCCTAGACCTCTGCCCCTTTAAACTTTTTCTAACATCTGCTACCCCTCCCTCTCTCTCTGTACTCACCACTTCCTTCTGACCCTGCCTTCCCCTCCCAGAGTTGCTCAACCATTGTTGCCAATTTAGCACTTTTTGCGCTAAATCTAGCACTTTTTATGGGCTTCATAGCTCGAACATTAGTTGCCTAGCTCAAAATCTAGTGCATTTATTTGGTGCAGTAGTACATAGACAGAAGACCGTTCCCCCACTTCTCTTAATTCAATACTCAATCCAATCCCTTCCCTCCCCATCCACAGAATAGATACATACTGCACTGGTGAATGTATTATTAATGTCCATGATGTCAAAACAGTTGAGCCGACGTATTAAAAACTGGTGAGTAGTTGTAGAGTTGATGTATATGTACGTGCTAGTGCTCATAAAATAGCAAACCCCTTTGAAAGTAACTTGATACCTTTCATAGCATTTGTTTCTACCCAGTGTGTAACATGCCCATCCCTGATAAAGTAGTGCCCATCCCTGATAAAGTAGTAACTACCCGGCCTCCTGGTAAGAGGCCCTGATAAATTATGTTCAAAATTTCAACAAATGTAGGAGATGCAGCAGTTTGTTCATTTGACTTCTGTGCTGAAAAGGAAAAGGCAATTTAGACAGAAGTGGTGAAATGCAAAAATTGAATACTTACTCTCAGAACTGCAAACTGTATTGTGCTTAGTTTGGTTGTTGGTCAATGGTCATAGCAATATAACAAGTGTAACATTCAAAGTAAAAAAACGGCTGTCAAGTAGGTGCTTGACACTCCCTTCACAAGATCCGAGCATACGTGAGGTCTTAATAAGTGGCTTGCTTTGTAAACCTATATAAACCACATAGTTTTGGTTATGTAGGCTTCTGAATGTCCTATGCACCATTACAAAGTGAAATGTGAAGTACAGACTGTGATTGTACAACAGAACATAGACATGCAAAGCAGTCACAGACAGTGGCTCTACTGTTTTCCAGCTCACCACTACTGCATGACAGAAGGTTAGATTGTGCATTTCTGCAAACATTCCAGCTTTGGCTGCCTCGAGACCAGCCTTTTACCTCCTTGTTTGGCCCTCTTTGCTGAATGGTCATTTACCAATATATATACATTTATATTATATATATATATATATATAGATATATATATATATATATATATATATATATATATATATATATATATATATATATATACATACAATGTTGCCATCTATCTGACAGTTTCTTCTTTTTGTTGTTGAATTTGCTCAGATTTTTAATTTATGCACACAGGTAAAGAAAGCTGATTTAACTGCATTTCAAAAAAACAGTACAGTTATTTTTTTGGGGGGAGGAATGCAAAGGACAGTTTCATAAGTAAAACTTGTCTTAGCAAGCAGAAGACCTTTACAACATCTTAAAGTTTAGAAAGTGCTGTTGTGTTATATGTATAAAAGGATTACTTTTTGATCTGAATTTTTCTGTATTTTATGTTTTGTTTAAGTTTTGTCCAGAGGCAAACTGGAGTTTATTTAGCCTTGTTTGGAAATGTACTAAAACAAATTGCAAATAATTGGAATACTTGGACTGGTGGTCATCTGTCATTGACAATAACTTGAAGTACAGTTATAGCCAATTTCCTTTAAGTTACTTCATGTTTTAATTACTGTCAGATCATGTATGCTTTCTTCTACACATTAAACAATAAAAAATTAAGTTAGCATTTCACAAATTGTGTCATTGTATAGTAATTTATATATATAAAGCAGTCATATTTGCTAGAATATATTATCAGTGTGCAGAGGTACAGAATATTTCCTTTAAGAACAGTACTAGCTTTTTCCCTTGCAAGATTAATAAATACAGTCATTCAGCTTTCCTGTAACAATATAAGCAGATGTCTTACCGGGGATCGTTTTGTCTCCAAGTCTTGACAGTAGAGGGTCTGTTCAGCTACCAAAAGGTGTCACTGGTTATATTTTTTTCAGCAATGGCTGATAGCCCCCCTCCCCGCATTCTTAAGATTATTCTAGTGACCCAGCCAAGCATGGTACACACTTTAAAAAAAAAATTATGTGCAATGAGATGCACTAGAATTTTAGTATAAAAGCCGTGGATTACTCACTGTGGTTTAACATCGTAGAATTTGTTAAAAGGAAATTTTATACAATATCTGGTTGGATAACTGTGTTTTATGATTAGCCCTGTCATTTATGGATTTTTTTAAATATTTTGGAGAAACTTGCCCAGTAACATATTAATTTGGGGTAATGGAACATCTTTCTGGAATGCAGTAGTGTTACCAGCTGGTGTACATTTCCCTGGGATTACGGGGTCACGTGAGCAAGGGAGGTTGGCATAATGTTTAAGGTGTTCATTTTACAAACACAAGGTGCACATTTTTTGATTTTTACATGGGGTGATTGGCTAGGCTTAAAAACGGTCCATAAATGACAGTTAACCTAGTATGAATCTAAGCCAAGACCAGTGTTTAGTAGTTACAAGTTGCATGGAGAGATATTCTCCCCAGATCTTTCTAGCCACTGAAGAGAGAGAATCTCCACTGAGGCAATGTTCTTTAGATTGCCTGAAATGTTGAAAGCATTTGGTTGCGTAGGCATTTCCTCTGATGTTGTAATACTTTACATTATTCCTAATACTCATGGTGGTACAGAGACTAGAATTTGTGCATATTTGGGTGTCTGTTGCAGCCTCATTTCTGAGTGATGAATTTTTATCTTGTCTGACCTTCTGTTTTTTTTTTTTTTTTTCAGTGGGAATAGCCTTGTCTGGGCTGCCTGCGCAGGGTCACTCAGTCTAAGACTCTGAGCTTAGTTGTGCAGTTTTAAACATTAAAATCATGCCTAGTCTTAACTGAGAGTTTTATTGCTGCCACTGCCGGTTCTTTCCTGTAAGGAGAGTCTGCGTGATTACTGGCGAGTTTTCTAATATGTAGTAGGCAGATTTTTAAAATAAATGAGTACTTGGCTGGCACAATACTGGGAAAAAGAGAATTAGGCTATACAAATGCTACTCTGGGAAGACTAATATCCAGATCAGACAGATTTTATTTATCAGAAGAACATCACTAACATAGGCAATTTATTCAAGGGCAACAGGCACTTTATTTGTAGATGAAACAATGAAATATAAAGTTGTTTGCTAGCAACAACCTCTTCATTAGTTGCATAACTGTAATGTGGAATTATTATGTGACTTTTACTTCTGCAGAGACTGTGCATATTTACTGATATTGGTGGATTGCAATGATGGAAGTTTGTGTAGACTTTTATGATGGAAAATTATGTTCTGAACTGGGCAGTTTTTTTCATTATTGGTTCATACATTTTGTTTCACTGTTTAATGGAAAAATGTTCAAAACAATAAAGTTAAAACACGCTCTAACAAGTGTGCTTATTATACAAGGAATATAATTTAATGCAATCAGGAAGGTGAATCAAAGACCACGTGTATTTGTGCAAGCTTGCAAGGGGGGGGGGGGGCTATGATTTAAAAACAGCTCAAATTAAACTTTATCCTCCACCACTAAAATGATTGTGCTGGAGGAGATGGGAGAGGAGATGCACAATGTTTTTGTAGGGTGATAGACCCCTTATTTTTTCATATTTTTTTACATGTGATGGCAGTGTGGGAGGGAACTAGGGAAGAGAGTGCAGGTGAAAGGGTAACTGGAGAATGTCTGAAGCATCTGCAGGTGAAAAGGTAACTGGAGAATGTCTGAAGCATCTGCAGGTGAAAAGGTAACTGGAGAATGTCTGAAGCATCTGCAGGAGTCCCAGCCCACAGAGGCTCAAACATTTCCACTGCCAGATGGTGAGGGTTTTGAGTAGGGATATGAAAACTGGTGGGTACTGGACATGTCCGACTGAACCAAAATGAATAACTGAATACTAAGGGGTGTGTTGATTTGCAGTGGCTAGTTTGAAGCCCAGGGAAAAATACTCAATTCTTGTGATGTATATGAGAATCACAGTTTTTACTTCCAAAAGATTTTGCATTCTGTTTTTGGCGATGCTGTTTGAAGTGGTGGTTTATTTTTAGAAATTGTTCATATACCTTTTTAACCAGCTTGCCGCTCGAGCCAAGCTAGTGTTAAGACAAATGAAGTGAATGCATAATAAGGATTATGCTTGCTTAGGGTGTTGTCTGTTTGGGTAAATAACCTGTTTATAGGAGACCTGAGGTGATATATTCATTTTGGTACTTCTTAGAAAATTAATATACTATATAATGTTTTCTTGTTTTATTAATTTGTTAGAAGCACATTTTTAAAGTAAATTTGAGGAGCTTTTTTTCATTAAGTTATACTTCCCTCAGTGTTAAACCATGCCTGAGTTGCTCATAAAAGGGAAGATATGGTGATTTCGACAGTAGAAGGATATGATTGATTTCATCATTTTCATTTTGTGAAGATGCATGCCATGTGGTGCACACTGTTTGTTAAACTGGTTACATAATTGGCTTAAACTTTGCAATAATGTCTAAAAGTAAAGTTTACACTCAACGATACAGAAAGGAATGGGAGGCAGAGTCCCAGTTCAAAGGTTGGTTGTGAGCCATCAAAGGGAATTCGACCAAAGCCTTTTGTGTGCATTGTAAAACTGAAATTATGGCTAAATACAGTGACATTAAAAGGCAAGGTGAAAGAGCGAAGCACAGAGTAAAGGCCAATCCATTCTGTGACACCAAACAACAAAGAATTGGTTTTCAGACTTATTCAGAAATTGCAGCTAATCCAGCCCATTCTGCTGAAGCTATGCTGGCCATGACAATTGCTGAACATTGTTCGATCTTGACCATCAATCTTCTAGGAGAAGTAGTCAAGAAGGCTTTCTTTGATTCAAAGGCAGCTTCTGATTTTAAGTTGCATCAGACAAAGTGTACTGAAGTGATAAAAAATGTGTTAGGTCTGCATTTTTTGAAAGTTCTTGTGGATGACCTCGGTTCAGCAAATACAGTTTATTTTTCGATGAATCTACTGATATAAGCGTGTCCAAGCGTTGTCATGCGATACTTTAGTGCTCGAACTGGATCTATTGAATCAACTTTCCTTGGTCTAGTTTATCTGGAGAAAGCTGATGCCAATACCATGGCCAATGCGCTCAATGATTTGTTGTGGGCCTGTGGAATTAAGATAAGTAACTTAGTTGGTGTTGGAACAGACAATGCATCTGTAATGACTGGTGTTAACAGTGGGCTTTATCAAATTCTAAAAACGATGTATGATTTACCGCACTTAGTTTTGGTCCACTGTGTTTGTCACTCATTGCAACTGGCCGTGTCACATGCCTCAAAAGAATCGCTTCCAAGGAACACAGAGTTTATGATCCGAGAAACCTATAATTGGTTTTCCATATCACCAAATCACAGAGGTGCCTAACGAAAAATTTATGAAGTTATAAATTGTGGTGAAAGTCCACCGGCCATTACTAAGATGTGTCATACTCGCTGGCTTTCAATTGAATCGGCTGTTTCAAAAATTCTTAGCCAGTGGTGTGAACTGACACTTCAATTTGATCTCACAAGAACAACTGAGAAATGTTACACAGCAGAAATGTTGTACAATATGTTTAAAGATGATAAAAATAGTTTATACTTAATATCTAAAGTCAGTCTTGACTGAAGTTCAAGTGGCTGTGAAAGCTTTTGAAGGTGAACGGACTGATCCAGGTAAGCTTCTGAATAGTTTATTGTTTTTGCTGCAGTCGTTAAATAGAAGAGTGGCATTGCCAAATGCTCACATCAACATTTTCAACAGGTCACTTGCTGAGTACGTTAATACTTCAGCATATCTTGGTTATAATTTTGAAAATGGCATTAAAGAAGCCAAACTTCCAGCAGAGGAAGAAAGGAATTTGCACCAGCGTTGTATCAACTTTACTGTGGCCCTAACTAAAGAACTACAGGAAAGACTGCCTGTTAATATCGCAAAACTTCAACACATGTCGTTGTTCAGTGTTGACGAAATGTTGAAACACAACAAGAGTCATGATATTAGTCAAGTTGCAGAGTTGTTGGGATGTTGTGGTGACAAAATTGATAGGATACTGTCACAATGGAACATGATACATCTTCAGAAATGGCTTAACACTTCTGACAGTCCAGTTTTGGTCTTAGGTTAATAAGTACAGAAACGCTGCAGATGAAAACCCTTTCACCGATTTCTGTGACTTGGCAATAACTGTACTCAGCTTGCCACACTCGAACGTGGAGATTGAAAGGGTTTTCAGTCAAATGAACACTGTAAAATCAAAACTGAGGAATATTATGAATTTGGATACACAACGCAATACTGTGGATCAGATACGGTTTGAAAGTTGTTGTCCACACCTGTCAGATGTACATACCAGACACAGTAATTCATTCCATGGGTACAATGTCAACATACTGGCAGAGATCATCAGCAAATCCTGACAGTAATTCCACATTGTCAACATCACACTCGCAGACTGAAAATGCCCAGGATGAAGACTGGTTATGGGGCAGTGATCACTGATCAAAATTTCTTGTGATTGTGCGTTAGAAACTTAATTGAATTCTTTATAGTTTTGATAGTTTACTATTTTACTTAACTTTTATTTCGGAGGTTAGAGTGTGCAGAGCGCAAGCACATTTACATAATAATAAAAATCTAACACTTAAGAAATGGAGTGATTGTCTTTGTACTGAATGTAAGTTCTTGAAATGTATAACAAGTTATGTACAGCCTCACAAAAAATACGTCCTTTTTTAAAATGATGTAGACTATAATGATGCCGCTGGGGCTGGATAACAGCGGCTGCAGGAGCTCAACACAAGTTTTCATTTACATTCATGTTTGTTTTACTAAATTACAACAGAGTGCTGAATGCAACAGACCTGTGCTTTTTGCTGTACATTTGCTGTCCTACTCTATTTATTTTCATTGGAGTGTGGATATTGTGCATATTTTGTTAATAGACTGTTGCGACTAGTTTGGGGGGGGGGGGGGCTGAGGGGGCAGGGTCACAAAATCTAGCTCTTTTACATCTCTGACAGTTGGCAACAAACGTTCTCTTGTCCCAAAGCAGCCCCCTGCCTCTTGGAGAAACTGTGCGCTTGCCAAGTAAGTCAGTGCATTGAGTAGTTTTGTTCCATTATACCTTACTTCGCCATCATATACACAAGTTATAAGTAAGAAAGCTTAGAGAAGAGGTTAGTTTGTCTATACTAGGCATGTGTAACTAATGGAATAAGGTTATTAGCACTGAAATCTCTGCACTAGTGATCCGTTTCATTTCTGGCTTGCTGCCTATTGTATACAAGCTCTGTAATACTGCTCTTTGCCTGTAACTACCAGTTGGTAGATGTAACACTGCTGTTGGCCTGTAAGTACCAGTTGGTAGCTGTAACTCTGCTCTTGGCATGTAACTAGTGGTTGGTAGATGTAACACTGCTTTTAGCATGTAACTACTGGAGGGTAGATGTAACGCTGCTGTTGGCCTGATGTAAATGTACCTAATGTGTTTACTAAGAACAAACACACACACACTTGGCTTCTTAGTCCTTGTGTTTTACCTGTACTGTCCTGCTTGTGTTTTACCTGTACTGTCCTGCTTGTGTTTGTCTTTTACTCAAATTAAACAGACTTCCAGGCACTTGCATTGTACTCTGCCAGTGTGTAGACCCTCAGAGAACCTACCCATTTGCCTCGTGTTGGATATTACTGTCACTAATCTGTAACTGAATGCTTGATTTCATTTGATTTATGCTGAAACCTAGCACTATGTATTAACTGCTGCTGTAAAATGTTGAAATCTTGTCTGTTTTGTTAACTGCTGCATGCTTGCATACTGTTTTGCTGTACAATTGGAAGGCATGGTCTGTTTATATTGTACAATTTCTGCATGTAGTATGTGCGTACTGGCAACTGCATTCTCTCTTCCTTCTGCTTATTCCAGCTTGAATAAACACCAGCGTCCCTGGACATTACTATGTTCTGTCTTCTCTCTTCCTTTTGCCTACTCAAATTTTAGAGCAAACTCTTGCTTCCCTTGACTATTCTGCTATTACCTGTGTGCTTTCTCCTCTACCAGTGCCTACTTAAGGCCCCTTTCTTCAAATCTGTGCTTCAATAAATGCTGCTTGCTTGTTTACTGTTATGTTGCACATTTGGAAGGCATAATATGTTTATATTGTAAAATTTCTGCATGTAGTATTGGGATAGTGGCAACTGCATTCTCTTAGGCATAATATGTTTATATTGTAAAATTTCTGCATGTAGTATTGGGATAGTGGCAACTGCATTCTCTTTCTTCTGCTTATGACGAGCCCTAGAAGTTTATTATATCGGACTATTTCAAGGCAAGTTTTGTTGAGTTAGTTGATGGTGAATTCATTTTTTTGGTAAGGGATGTTTTTTTTGGGGGGGGGGTGAATAACATGAGTTTGGTTTTATTAGCATTTAAGGCTAAATGCTTTATTATACATCCAGGTTTCAGTGGAGGTGAAAGCATTTTGGGCGAGTGTAAATATTTCTGAAGTAGACATGGCCATGCAGATGATGGTGGAGTCATCTACATATTGGATGACATTAGCATGGGTTATGCTGGTATGGAAATCATTAATGAAAATGATGAAGTGGATCTAGTATTGACCCTTATGGGACTCCAATACTGATACTGAATAAAGGAGAAAGACAACAAGCAACCAGATGGCACAAATGCCTATCTGTAAGGTAGTCAGAAAACAACCTAGAGTAAAGGGGAGATGTGCCTAAATTGGAGAGTCTGGTCAGAAGAAGTGGGTGGGAGACTATCAAATGTCTTGGAAAGGTCAAGAAATAGTGAGGAGACAAGGTATCCTGAGTCTAAGGCATGGTTGAGTCTATCCAAGAAAGATAAGCATGCTGCCTACCTTGATTTAGTGGAATCCCTCATCATACAGCCCAGCTCCCTAGTCATGGGAGATTTCAACTATCCTTCCATAGAGCGGGAGACATACATGAGCTTGTCCAGATGCTCCTGCACTTTAACACAAATGATCTGGGACAGATAATCTGTACCTACAGTAGGGGCTGTAATGTACTGGATATAGTGTTCACCATCATGGGTGGGCTTACTGTAATTCCCCATGTGTGATGCCCTTCCTGGTTAGGTTAAACAAGAAATCAATCTTGTTTGAAGTAACTACAAATATTGACTCTCACAGGAATAAAATTTATAAAAAAACTTCAAAGGTAACTACAGCCTACTAAGCAATGGTAAAAAAAACCTCATACCACCCATAATAGTAGACATCAATAATCACTTTTCAAAAAATTGAGCAAATGAGTAGGTACCTGACCAGATCAAAACCAGGTCTTCCCATAAAAACAAGCCATTGTGGTGGACTTCAAGGGCAAACAGATTATGTAACAGGAAAAAACTGTTGGGCAAACAGATTATATAACAGGAAAAAACTGTTGTCCAAAAGCAAGAGGGGTATCACTTTGTAGAGGAAGAGTTCCCTCCTAAGCCTAAACAAAAAAAAAAATAAAAAATCTGAAACTTGTACAAAACTAAAATCACATCCCTAGCCAACAGTAATCATAAGGCATTCTTTAACTATGTCTGAAGCCTAAAAGGGAATGCCCAGCTATGTGACTAACAGGTTGTAGATGGGATCACTCATTCTACACCAGAAGATATTGCCAACCTGCTTACTGACAAATTTCGCACAAACTTCACCCCCCTATTCCCATCTACAATATCTCAAAGCATACCAGATACTAGCCTTCTGCCTAGTATCTCTAAAGAAAAGGTCATCTCTGCACTCACCAAAGCCAAAACATGGCCTCAATGAGACCAAATATCACTGGTGATTAAACAATCTAGAACAAGCACTAGCACATCCACTTAGCATTTTCTTTAATCATAGCTTGAGAACTGGCTGTGTTCCTACAGAATGGAGAACAGCGACAGCAATCCCCCTGCACAAATGAGACTATCAACTGACCCTGGGAAGTACATACCCATAAGTCTAACCAGCCTCATCTGCAAGGCCATGGAAAGAATTATCATGGACTTTATCAACGAGGACATAGGGAACCTCCAAATGCTGGACCCAACCTGGTTTGCCTTCATTAAAGGTAGATAATGTTTATTAAACCTGGTAGATGTCTTTGGGAATGTCATAAAAGCCAGGGATGAAAGTATGACAGTGCACACACAGCCTATTTCAATCTTGCCAAGGCTTTTGTTGCAATTCCCAACTCTGGCATCATTGAGAAACTCTCTCATCTAGGGATTAACCCTTATGTTACTAGATGGGTAGCAACTTGTCTCACCAATAGAACACACACTGTCAAAATTGCTGACACCATCTTCACCAGTAGACCCATCACCAGTGGAGTACGACTGGGACCTGTGCTTGCTGTTTGGCATCTATTTCTCAGAAGTCTAGGCCAAAGCAGACAGCCTCTGGCTCACCAAGTTCACTGATTGCAAACTGGGAGCAATCATCGAGTCCTCCAATGATGTCAAAATATTACAAGAAGGGCTAACAAATGATTGGTGCCAAAGCCTTGGTCTAAAGCTATATGCAAAAAATGCATTGTTATTCCCTTTAGCAAAGCAGAATTCCCTACAAATTACAGTATCAATAGCATCCCCCAAAGTTCCAACCAGTGGTGCAAGACTTGGGAACACAGCTTGATAGTAATCTGAACTTGACCACCAAGTTTCCACAGTAATTAGGAAAGCCTTCTACACTAATACTACTCACAAGTAAGGGCATAGTATCCAGGTCAAAGGATGTTATAACTCCACTGTACTCAACCCTCATCAGACCAGTAATAGTGTATAATGCACCTTTTTGCATGTACCTCATCAGACACCTGCAGCAGCTGGAAAGACCTCAGAGGTTTCTCACTAAGAAAATACAGGGGCTCCAAGGCATGACCTACATGGACAGGCTGAAAGCCCTGTCACTTTACTCTGTATCTTAAAGGCTGCTGAGAGGCGAGTTGCGACTGGCTTATAGGGAAATCTCCTGCCCTGCTCTAATGGAAATGGTGCACATCCACAAGTCAAATGGCACAAGGGTCACTCACTCTAGGTATCTCAACCTAGCTTGTGACATTAACAAAACATGCAGGAGAGACAGAAGTCTCCCAGAGACTGCCATTTCTCTGGAATAGACTTCATATTCATGTCAAACAGAGCTCCTCACTGACCCTATTAAAATGCAACCTAGATAATTGGATGGGAGACCACAAATTTGCCCCTGGGGTAGCACCCCATATGTCTCATGGACAGAGGTAGCTGGTGCAAATCACAGACCCATTCTGTTCATAAATTCATTCTGCAAACTACCCAAAAAGAACAAACTGGGATACTTGGGATTAATATGGCTAGGCTTGCAGAGCTTTACGGCTGCTAGCCTAGTAACCTCCTATGATCCTATACATAGTACAGATATGGGAATAGGGCACCACTAAATCTGTTCTTCCCTGGGGGACATGGCCAAGATGCCAGTCTGATAGCAGCAGAAATCCATAGCTCTGCATAGATTTTAATATCCTGACAGGAAATATACTGTAATTTTTAGAAAAATCTAACTAAATGTATACTAAAAGATAGATTAACATAGACTCTATTTTCTAAAAATTAATACATAGTCAAGAGAAATTTTTAATTATTCCTGTCAAGAAGTTGTCTACTGGAGATCTCAACATGAGCAACTTGAAGAACCCACACCAGGAGAGTGCAGCGAACAAAGAATTACATCTTATAACAACAAACATCCAAGAACTGTCACTAAAAGGACAAATTTGAAAACCAAATGGATATTATCAAACAAGAATGCAATAAACAACTGGAACTTTTGAATGGAATAGTAAAAAAACAATCTGAGCAGATTCTTGGCTTAGAGGAAACAGTAACTGACCTGGATACTAGAGAGACAGAAAATAAACATCACAATGAATTTCTTCTGAAACAAAACACTAGGCTGATTGAGAAACTGGAAAACCTTGAAAGTAGATCAAGGAGGAATAACATAACAATATATGGAATTCCTGAGAAAGAAGAGGGTGCTAACATGATTCAAATCCTCAATAAGTGGTTTTCATCAGTAGTAAACATGCCTGAATCCTTCTCTTTTGGAATGGAGAGGGACCATCGGTCCCTGGCAAATTTAGCTTCATCTCTGAGTTCATTTAACCCCAGGTCTATAATAGTTAGATTTCTTTCCTCACAAGACAAGGACATAGTGCTGAAATCAGATTGGACTAATTCCCATATCAAGATGGGTGAAAGTTAATCATTTTGACAATTACTACACCTCTACAGTCACATCCAGACGTAAGGAGTGTGTTCCTCTAATTAAGTCTTTGAAAAAAAGCCAATATTAAAGCTCACATTCTTTTTCCTGCAAGAATAAAAATCACCATGCCAGAAGGAGTGAAGATCTTTGATTCCCTACAAGAAGCAGTAGAATTTATCCAAAAGAAGAAAATACTGTCAGACATAGAAGAAATGGAATGGTCATCCCAGAGTTTGAAGTGACAGGCAACAAAAAATGGATGGTCTGTGAAGGAAGGAGCAAACAAAACTCAGAAACTAAAGGACAAATGAATAAATTCCTTATAATTTGAAATGCTTTTTTTTATGAATCATAATACATTTGATTCTGGAAAATCTCTATGCTGAAAGGTAATGTGAATCATTTTTATTATTAATATCTAATTCTTCTAATTACTTATAGGACTAAGTATTTAAATAATACTCCCTCTCTCTCTTCTTTCTTCCTATTCTTTTTTGTTACCAATGTTCATTTTCTCTCTTTTCCCCATTATAAGTACTTTACATACTTTCCCCTTTTAAATAACTACAAATGATGTACGTCTTCTAATTCTTTAGTAATAGTATAATTTGACTTAATACCAAAGTGCATTTATTTTCTGGGTCAGTGGTGGGCTAACAAGGTGTTTCTGATTATTGTTTCTAAATAGATGTTTTTGACTCTGTTTATATACATTTAAACATTAATACAGTACATTAATGGTGTTTTATAGATAGCTAAATATAAGTTATTTATATATAGATATATATATTGCAACTGGGTCTATATCAGAACGATGAATTCGGCGAATGCTAGAAGATCAACACATATATGTCAATCTACCACAACAGCGAAGGATGGAAATGCCGAAAGACAATGCCGATCAGATTTCCCTGGCCAGCAGGGGGATTGTGGGGATGAGGAAATATATCCTTTTCCCCAGTGTGGAGAGGTCTCAGACTTGGTATATATAAGTAAGGGGTTACTTGAGGGCTTGCCCCACTGCAAACATGTTTATAAAAAGTTTTGTGCTGTGTTTGTTTACTTTGGTGCAACTTACCTGTATGGCACTGTTAAATCTGAGAAGCGCTGTTAAATCTGGCAAGCTGCTTGGCATTGTGAATTTCGGCATTTCTGTCATTTGCTGTTGTGGTAGATTGATGTATATCTGTCGATCTTCTAGCTTTCGAGGAATTCAACTTTCATGCTCATAATATAGACCTGTATATATATCTATATCTATATCTATATCTATATCTATATATGTATGCATACATATATATATACTTATACATACATATGTATACATACATGCATATGTATACATACATATATATACATACATATATATGTGTATATGTATACATACACATATATATATATATATATATATATATACACATACACATACACATGCATATACATATATATATATATATATATATATATATATATATATATATGTATATATATATATATATATATATATATATACACACATACATATATATATATATATGTTATATATATATATATATATATATATATATATATATATACACACATACATATATATATATATGAGACATACTGACAACACAATATCATATCAATATAACTGCCAAAAACTCACAAACAATATGAAGTCAGTCTCATCTGCACAATCAGTTTAGTATATCCTGAAAGCTGACGGTGGGAACAAATCTTCATATGTTCCATAAGTTTTTACTTGGCTAATGACCTTCAGGTTCTTGATAAGTCTTTGCAGTACAACCCAACCCAGTTTTGTCTGAATACCTTGGAAGCCTATATGGTGGGGTATGTTAGTAAGGTGGTAGTTAAGGGTTATAGGTTCATAGGTGTGTACTAGGCTAATATCCCTGGAGCCTTTACATGCCTAGCCCATAGGATTACCCTGGAATCATGCCACCTGACCTTAGTTCCCAGTGCCTCTGTCAAGTAGAGCCAATGGAGTGATCCCGGGGTGAATTTTCTATTCCCTATCCACTCATCAAGATTTCTCTTGAAGAGGGACAGTGAAGTGCTCTGCTTGACATGTATGGGAAGTCTATTCCAGAGCATGGGCAGTCTCTGGGAGAGGAACCTGTCCCTCCAGCATGTTCTGCTGATTGTGGTAATGAGGTTGAAGTTTCTGGAGCTTGTGGTGCGTAGAGATTGGGATTTCTTTAGATGTAGCATTTCTAACAGACCTGGGTCAGATATGGCTTTGTAAGTCAAGCAGAGATAGTCTCTAAGTAGGCGATATGAGACAGAGAATAGCTGGAGTATTTTGAGTCTGTCCATGCAGGACATGTTTATGTCCTAGGATCCTCTTCATGAGGTACTTCTGTGGCCTCTCCAGCTGCTGCAGGTGTCTAGTGAGGTACATGCCAAATGGGGCATTGTACTCAATGATTGGCCTAATAAGGGAAGAGTAGAGAGGGAGTCAATGACCTCTTTCTTCCTGGATCCACAATCCTAAGTAATGAGATGTGCCACATAGGAGGACTGTCTTTCGACCACCACTTTACAACTGTGGTCAGAGGTTGCTGTCAACCTATGTTCCCAGATCTCTTAAAACACCTTCTGTGTTCAGTGGACTACCATCGATGTGGCAATTCATGGGAACTGTTTTTTTCCCCAAAGGGGATGATGACACATTCTTTGGAATTGAGCTTAAGGCCATGGTTCTGACATCAGCCGTTGGTCTCAGTGACACCTTTCTGAAGGATGTCAACATCACCTGGTTAGTTAATATTAGCTCCCAACTTGCAATAGTCTGTGAACTTTGTCAGCCAGAGTCCCTTCGTGTTGGCCTGGACTTCAGAGAAGTATATACCAAACAGAAGAGGACCCAAGACTGAACCCTGTGGGACTCCACTTGTGACTGGTCAGCAGTCTGACTTGGAGTCAGCTACTTTCACACTGTTGGTTCTGTGAGCCAGTTTGCAACCCACCTAGTGATATAGGGGTTGATGCCTAGCTTACTGAGTTTTTCTATGATTCCTGAGTGGGGAATGGTATCAAAGGCCTTGGCCAGATAAAGGTAGGCTGTGTGAACCACCTTGCCTTCATCCACAGCTCTGGTGACTGACTCAAAGAAGTCGACCAAGTTGAGCAGGCATGATCTACCATTCACAAAACGAAACTGTGTGGGATCCAGAGTTTGGAGATTACCTATATGCTTATTAGGTCCATGATGATGCTTTCCATAGCATTGCATATCAGACTCATTATGGTAATGGGGCGATGGCTCCCAGGGTCTGTAGTCACTCCTCCTTTGTGAAGAGGGATGACTGTTGCAGTGCACCATTTGGTAGGGACAAAGCCTGATGTGAGACTGTGATTGAACAGAGCACACAGGTGAGGTGCCAGTTCACTTTGTAGTTCATATAGAACACAGCCATATATATTTTCAGGTCCCATAGAAGCTGTATTCTTGGCCTTGGATATGTGAGGACGGTATGTTAGTTGAATATTAAATTTACTTACTGTTGACCTCTGTCCAGAGAATTAGCAGCCAGACCGGGGTGAATCTGTGATTTCCCATCCAATGATCAAGGTTTTGTTCGAGTGGGGTCAAGGATGAATTCTGCTTTATGTGATTGGGGAACTTCTTCCATAGTGCAGGGATCCTTAGATACACTATCAGTCTCTCCAGCATGTTCTATTTGTCACAGGCAAAATTCCGATCCTTGGCTCTAGAGTTTCTGGTGCTGTTTTGTGGATGTGCAAGCGATCCATCAGAGCTGGATCTGAAGATGCCTTATGTGCTAGACATAGATCGCCTCTCACTTACCTGAACAAGACTGAGACAGAGAGAGGGCATTAAGGGATCTGCATAGGGCAGGATACGTATACCCTGGATCCTCCTGGTGAGGAACCTTTGAGGGAATGCCAACTGTTGTAAGTGCCTGGTTAGGCACATACCAAAGGGGACATTATATTCAATGAATGGCGTGATAAGGGCCGAGTAAAGTGACACTATAATTTCCTTGGACCTGGATGCCATACTTTTCTTACGAGTTAGGTGACACAGAACAATTTCATTAGTATCTTGGCTATATGTTGTTCGAAGGCCTGATTGCAGTCTACAAATGTTCTTAGATCCCTAACTGCTAGGTCGACTCTTAAAGAATGTTTTATCAATGGAGTAATTAGCTTGGGTGAACAAATTTCCAAAAGGCACTATAATGCATCTCTTCGCTTTGAGTTTTAATGCGGCTTTAGCACCAACCATTTGTTTTAGCCCATCTTGTAGGATTAGTGTCATGGGGAAATCTGAGCTACCTCCCAATTTACAGTCATCTATGAACTTAGTGAGAGAGACCTTTTACATTAGCCTTGACTTTTGAGAAGTAGATGCAAAACAGGAGCAGGCCCAACATGGAGCCTTAGGGTACCCTGCTGTTGACTGGTCACATTGCAACATTTATGGTGACTCTTCTGTTCTAGACTAGGCTAGTTTCAGGGAGGGGTTGTTTAGCCAGCCCACATCCTAGCTGTTAGTCATTGCCTGAGGTGGATTTTCATTGCTGTAGTTCCAGTACAGACTGCATTTCTGTGAACTGCTGGAAAGCTGATAGATCTGCTGTGAACTGCAGAACTGGAATCTATTCCAAACTGATAAGTACACTTTTTGCAACTTAATTTGCACTGTGCTGTATTTATACACTTGCCTATTATTTATAGTGGTGCTGTATTGTTTCTGTCTCTTGTTGTCTCCACTGCTTCCTCCACCCACCCTCCCTGTTCTTGTCTGTTCTTGTCTTGGTGTTAATCTTGGCAGCTTTGAAAATGCCCACCCCTCTTGTAAGTTTGTATTTGGATACTCCTTCTGGGCCTATCTCATTTTCTCACTCAGCCGAGTGCAGTGAGATCATATTCTGATTTCAGGCACTCCTACTGTGTACAAAGAGAGCATTTGGGAAGGACAACCCCTGTGGCCTCTTAATCCTGCTGTGTTCCCTCCTTAAAAAAATATATATATATATTATATATATATATATATATATATATATATATATATATATATATATATATATATATATATATATATATATATATATATGAAATTCAGCTGCTCTTATTGTAACTGTCTTAGTTGCTGTTCTGCGTGCTATCGGTTCAGTTGTTCTTACTCTGCACGTATTACTGCTCGTTAGTAGCCTTCTAATTTAATGCCTTCTGCACTTGTTTTTTAGTCATTTGTTAATTTTAATTGCATTTAAACTGTATTTGCCATAATATTGATACAGGTGTGCTAGCCTGCACTGCATTTGAATTGTACTTACTGCTGTTTTAGCTGCTTTTCTGTATAAAAAAAAAAAAAAAAAAAAAAAAAATTCCTAGCTTGTTTCCTGCCTTTCCTGTAACTTGGCTAGTCCAGATACAGACTTGCTGTATCCAGGACTATTTGTAAGCTCCTGAGCCCCACAAGCCTTTCTGTGTTGGAGGGAAGCCTTCTAGCTTATCAGTGCGAGTGGTAAGCACTAGGTAGCCTATCTACATCAGGAGGAGAGGTTTCTGGCCCTGAAATTATAGTTTTTTGGCCGTTTGGGAAGCTCTTCCATCTCTTTCAACCTTCTGATTCAAAAGCCTGCGTTTGCGCTTGTTTATTGCCTTTCCTGTTACTAGTCTGGTTCAGGTACAGATTTGCTGTATCCAGGACTCTAAGCTTCTGAGCCCCCTAAGCCTTTCTGTGTTGAAGGGAAGCCTTCTAGCTTATCAGTGGGAGTGGTAAGCATTAGGTAGCCTATCTACCATGAGAAGAGTGGGTTTTGGCCCATAAATTGTAGTTTATTGGCCGTTTAGGCAGTTTTCCATCTCTTTCAACTTGCTGGCTTAAAAGCCTGCATTTGCGCTTGTTCCCCACCTTTCCTGTAACTAGTCCAGTCCAGGTACAGATTTGCTGTATCCAGGACTCTTTGTAAGCTTCTGAGCCCCCCAAGCCTTTGTGTTGGAGTGGAGCTTTCTAGCTTATCAGTGGGAGTGGTAAGTACTAGGTAGCCTGTCTACCACGAGAGGAGAGGTTCTTGGCCCAGAAATTGTAGTTTATTGGCTATTTGGACAGTTTGTCCATCTCTTTCAGCTTTCTGGTTTAAAAGACCACATCTGCGCTTGTTTCCCATCTTTCCTGTAACTAACCTACTGGGTAGCACTAGAAAGCCTTAAACTGACACAAGCCTTCTAGCTTAAGAGAGAGACTTTGGAGTGATTATCAGTTTTCTGTATTTTCTTGCTGTACTTAACTGTTTTCCACCTAAATGCTGATTTTCCAGCACTTATTGTGATTTAAAAGCTTGTTTTTTTCACATTGTACTTATTTGACTGCCTACACTTTTAAAAAGTTTTTTGTTTAAATAAATTGTTTAACTATTGTAGGCTACACACTAAAGTGCGATAGCCTTTTCTGATCACTTGTAGTTTAAAGCAGTTTTAAGTGTACTTTTACTGTTTTTGCCTTATCTTTTCAAAAAAATAATAAAAAAAATAAAAATTTCTTTTTACCTGCCTTTCTAAGCTAGTATAATCCAGTTTTCAGGCTAGTGCTGAATTCAGGGCTGTGCTACAAGTTTCTGAGTTGCCCATACCTTACTTGGATAAAGGGAAGTTTCTCTGTTTACCTGTGAGAGAGGGGAACTTTGAGCAGCCATTTGTCCCTGGAGGAGTGGTTCCAGCCCAGAAGTTAGTAGTTTAAAAAACACATTTGCATGGTTTTGTGTGCCAGGCAGCACCAGTTAGCTAGGGTTAAATTATTCCCGGCTCCACTGTCTCCTCTTCAGTTTTTCACTTGAAACTAGTCTCTCAACCTAAACACTCAAAAAGCATCCTACAGTCCAGCGCTTGCTCAGACCTAATAGCAAGCACTAATATACCCCGACATTTGATTGCCCAGTAGGGCAAGGCTCTTTATCCACCCCTCACCAACCAAGCAGCTCACCCTACTATTCAGGCATGACCAAAGGGCAACTTCAGGTGTACTCTCCAGTCCAGTTGGTGAACCTGGGTATCCTGAGGCAATGTTACAACTGCCTCATGTACAATTACAGCCCTCTCCTCCTACCACAAAACACTAACATATGCGAGAGATGCAATTATACAGCCAAACTGGAGGCTAAGATCTCTCCACCCAAGACTGGAACAGACAGTCATGAGGAGAAGGTTAACACTTGCACCACACCTCCAGCTTCACATAGACCTACAAAATCAGCACTGGCAAAAAAATACACATAAATACATGAAATCATACTCAGAGGCTTTAAATAAAAACCTGCAAAAGCATCAGAGAGCTCCAAAGCTGACACCCAAAAAACCTGCACCTCCCGTTACAAACCAGACAACACATAAATCACAACATCAATGCGCTGCATAATCACAACCCTTAAGGTGAAATAACATACCTAACACACTAGTAATAGGTGACTCTATAATCAGACACACTGACGCCCCACTCACTAGGTCGGACAAGGAGAAGGTTACTGTTAGCTGCCTGTTGGGAGCCAATATCCGCCACATAACACAAGCACTCAGGTCACTTCAGAACAAGTACAAATATGACTCTGTCATTGTTCATGTTGGTGTGAATGACCTGAGACATACCTCTCTGGACTACATGAAGAGACATGGAAGAGCTCTCTGATCATAGCATCCTGCCCTCACCAAGAACGATACCTCAGTATAGAGAAAAATGATCAATTTCAACAATTGGCTAAGCTTCTGGTGTCATTCAAAGGGGATCCAGTGTCTGTCATCCTGGGACGGCATGCTAGACAAGCCGAGTTGCTTCGCAAAAGATGGCTTCCATCTGTCACCCCTTGGCTTTCGAATACTGGCCAAGGCTCTTGCTGCCCCCATAGTGCCTTTTTTAGGCAATGCTCAAAATTCAAACCCACCTCTGTAAACAACAGAAGTAAAGAAATGAGGGTTATGCTACTCAACGCCCGGAGTTTAAATCTCAAAATGCAGGTGCTCAAAGCACTCCTAAGTATGGAGAATGTTGACATCTGTGCAGTAACTGAAACCTGGTTCAAGGCTCCAGAGAGCACTCCAGCACTACTGGACTACAGCTCATACCACACATTTTGGCCACAGAACATGGACCGAAACACAAAAGGAAGGGGTGTATCCATATTCATCAAGGATACCCACACCTCCAGGTTAGTGGCACAGCATGATACCTCTGAGATTATCCATGTGCAACTAACATCAGGCAAATCTGCAATTCAAATTGTGGCCAGCTACAGATGACCCTCCATGACCCAGGACCACCACTCTGCCTTTCTGGAGACACTGGAAAACATGAAGGTCCTACCGAACACCCTGATATAGGGTCATTTCAATTACCCTACCATTAACTGGGAAAACTACTTGAGTACAAACTCCCAGGCTCAGCGCTTCCTGTAATTTATCAACTCAAATGCCCTGGATCAGCTGGTAAACTCCCCTACCAGAGGCCACAACATATTGGACCTGGTCATCACCAACATGGGCGACAGGTGTTCCGCACCGGAGGTCAACCCGTCACTAGTTAGATCAGGCCATGAACTAATCACTTTGGATGTCCACACCCCACCACCACCCCCGACCAAGGAAACCACTGTGAAAAACTTTTCTAAAGCAAACTTTACCTTACTAAAGGCAGAGGTAGTAAGTTTCACAGCCCCCACGCTAAAGGATAACACTGCCCAAGATGCAGAATCCTTTACAGTTGCACTCTATGAGCATCTACAAGGATGCATGGATCATGCCATCCCAAGCAAAACCAAGACTCACTCCCTAAGAAAAGGAAACCAGTCTGGTGGACCCCTACCATAAACAGGTTATACAACAAAAGGAGGAAACTAGTTCAGAAAAAAAAGCAAATCCCAAGAAGGAAAGACATCCCTGATCAGTATCAATAAGAAACTAAGGTCCCTCATAAAATCATCCAAGGCTAACTTCGAAAGAAAAATAGCCAAGGATTTGAAAGATAACCACAAAGCCTTCTTTAGCTGTGTCAAGAATTTAAGTGGCAACTCACAGATATGCTCTGAGCTAGTGCAAAATAGCACAAAATATACTGAACCTACTGATTTTGTCAACATCCTGGCAGATAGATTCAATGCAAAACTTCACCTCCCTCTCACCTTCAAAAGGGCCCATAACAATATCGGAAAAGTGTAGTGTCCTGGAAAGCACAGAAGCACAGGTGAAAACAGCCCTTTCAAAAGCCAAAAACACAGCATCAATGGGGCCAGATGGTGTCCCAGGCTGCATCTTGCACGAACTACAGAACGAACTAACCCCCCACCTAAACACGCTGTTCAACCTCAGCCTCTCCACAGGCTACATGCCCATAGAATGGCACACAGCAACGGTTATTCCGCTCCACAAAGGAGGGGCCAAAACTGACCCTGGTAACTATCACCCCATAAGCCTGACTAGCCTGGTCTGCAAGACTATTGAGTGCATCATCATGAAACTCATTAAACAAAGACATTGGGAACCTCCAAACACTTGACCTGACCCAGTTCGGTTTTAAGAACAGATCATGCCTACTAAACCTGGTAGGATTCTTCGAGACAGTCACCAAGGCCATAGACATGGGAAAGATGGCTCACACAGCCTACCTTGATCTCGCCAAGGCGTTCAACACCATTCCTCACTCATGTATTATAGAAAAACTCACCAGCCTGAACATAAACCCCTACATCACAAGATGGGTTGCCAACTGGCTTACAGACCGAATTCACACGGTAAGAATAGCGGACTCCAGGTCTGACTCTAAACCAGTCACAAGTGGTGTCCCACATGGCTCGGTCCTGTGACCCCTACTGTTTGGCATATACTTCTCAGAAGTACAAGCAAACACAGAAGGACTATGGCGAACCAGGTTCGCCAATGACTGCAAACTGGGAGCCATAATTGACTCTCTGGCTGACATGGACATCCTTCAAAAAGGTTTTACTGAGAGACAGACACCTGGCATCAAAGTCATGGCCTCAAGCTTAATGCCAAAAAATGCATTGTCATCCCATTTGGGAAAAACGAAACACCCACGAATTACCACATAGGCAACAGCCCCCTTAATACAGAAGAGGTAATAAGATCTGGGGACCCAGGTAGATAGTAATCTCTCCTTTGACAATCATATTGCCAAAGTAGTTAGGAAATCCTTCTATATGGCCCATCTAATTACTAAAGGGTTCGCATCTAGAAATAAAGAGGTTATAGTGCCCCTCTACTAGTCACTCATCAGACCCATCATAGAGTACAAAGTCCCGTTTGGAATGTACCTCACAAGACACTTCCAACAGCTGGAAAGACCATAAAAGCACCTCACCAAGAGGATTACTAGCCTCAAACATATGTCCTATGCAGCCCAACTGAAAAAACTCTGGCTGTACTCATTGGCATATCGCTTACTCAAGAGGTGATCTCTGCCCGACTTACAAAGCCATGTCCAACTCAGAATTGATGGGCATGCTCCACCTAAAGAAATCCAAGTCACTGTGAGCCAGGCACTCTAGTGAGCTAAACCTCACCACAACAATAAATAGAACATGCTGGAGGGATAGATTCCTGTCAAAGAGACTCCCCATGTTTTGGAACAAAATTCCTAACTACATTAGGCAGAGACCCTCCCTAATACTCTTCAAGAGAAACCTTGACGAGTGGATGGGTAACAGAAAATACACCCCTGGGATCACTTCATTGGCTCTGCTTGACAGAGGCTCAGTTAATTAATCAATGGGGCGGCAAAAGTAGACACACACTGGCTAGGCTTATAAATACCCTCGGGCAGATAGCCTAGTACCTACTTATGAACCTGTGAACCTATGACTGTGTAGGGTATGTAATTGTAAATGAATATCTGACTTCTTGGTCCAAATCTGTGAGCCTGACAACAATCCAAAATGTTATGTAGGGGTTTATGCCTAGTCTGGACAATTTTGTCAATAATACCCAAGTGGGTTATTGCATCAAATGCCTTGGTCAGGTCAAGGTAGGCAGTATGCACCATTTTCCATTCATTCATTGCCATGGCAGTTCTCTTGAAGAATTCTACCAGGTTAAGTAGGAAATACCTTCTCTTAAAGCCAAACAGGGATGCTCCAGTGTGTGTAGGTTTCTAATATCCTTGTTGATCATTTCTATGATAATTTGTTCCATGGCTTTGTATATTAGACTGGTCTGACTGATGGGTGTGCAGGTTCTGGGGTCAGCTGATGGTCCAGCCTTATGAAGAGGAATGGCCATTGCAGCCCTCCATTCATCTACCACATAAACTGTTTTGAGGCTGTAGTTGAAGGGTGGCTGAAGTTATCCTGATAGGTCACATTTTAGGCTATTTAGGAGGCAACTGGAGATATTTGTGGGGCCCATTGTAGTAGTATATGTTACCTTGGTGAGCATGACCAGGACCTGCTCCCTGTTGATATTTGGGGTAGATGTGTTAGAAGGGATTTCACAGGTAGTAGTTGGGGGGTGGACCTGAAGATAAAGCTAAATTTATCAGCCAGTAGATTCACTATGTCACCCTGGTCAGTAAAGGCTGTGCCATTTATGACACTTCTGCACACTGGTTACCTTTAAGGTTCCAAACATAGGTGAAGAAGGCCTTGAGATTGTCCTTAGCCTGGGAGGCTATCCTGACCTTGTAATTGGCCTTGCTGAACTTTATTAAATGTCTTAGTTTCTTGTTTAGTTGAATCAGAGAACTCGTCTCTGTGAGAGATGCTCTTTCTGATTTTGACCATGATATTTTTCTTCTGTTATATACCCCATTAAGGTAAGGACGCCATCAGTGGGGTATATATATATATATATATATATATATATATATATATATATATATATATATATATATATATTTACTTTTGAAAGGTTGAAAAATCATATCATCGATCAGCCCGTTGCGTGAACAGACATGACTAATTCTGTACGTCGAATGGCATGAAAGTTCGAAACTCAGCAAATCGAACAGCAGATGTCGAACACACAATGTAATGCAGGGGGCAAGCCTCCCCTGCACCCCCCCCCATGTGGGGGGCTGCACCCCCACCTCCTACTTTAATATTCTAACTCCGAGATCGCACTATAGTGGGGAAAGGGTCCATTTCCCGATCCCCACTATAATGCAATCCACACCCAAAATGCCGAATCTGCAATGAGCGAATGTCACTGTGCATTTGCTCATTGCTCATTTCATGCATTTTTTTCTGCTATACGAAAACTGGAAAACATTCTTTCAAACAATCCACTTTCACACATGTGCAGTACACATATAAAGGTAAATGGTAAACCATATATATATATATATATATATATATATATATATATATATATATATATATATATATATATATAATTTTTTTTTTTTGGCACATTCAGTTTCTGCCTGATTTTTATCTACTTCTGGTCTGATTTCCAGTCCCGCTAGACACTGATATGCTTTACTTAAACTAAGCAGGGAAGTCATCTTAGACTTGTATTCCTCATGTTTTTAAACTTTCACTATGTTTGGATGTTGGGATCAGCAGATATGTATGCAGTCCCGCAATTGCACATCTATACATCAAATCAATTTTTAGAGGGCCCCTTAACTCCAGCAGAACAGGGAATATATAATCCTGGTATACACTGATTTTTATAAATCATTTAATAAGTGTAAAGCATTTTTCTTGTTTTCCATATCTTTTGCGGCCAATCACCCCAAAACTGTATAACTTGGATTTTGCTCCTACATGTCAGGGCTGTTTTCATTATTAACTTTAGTCTTCTAAAGCACTCTTTACTAAGTTTTATTCTCATTTGTTCATGCTTTATTGTCAATCCATCATTTCCCAAATATTTATACACTTCGTCCTGCTCAAGTTCTTTTATATCACTGCCTGTCCCAGACTGATATTTTCTTGGTGCTGCAGCTTTCCTGCTTTAAAGGTTCATTGGTAGGTACTAGTCTATCGGCCCAAGGGCCTACACAAGCCTAGCCAACAAGGTTCCCTGGTTTACGCCACCCAAGAAAGTTATTTTCTTGTGCCACTGTCGAGGAGAGACGAAGAAGTGATCCCCAGGGTGTATTTCCTATTTCCCATCCACTCAAGATTTTTCTTGAAGAGTGCTAATGAAGAACTTTGCTTGACATAGATGTGTAGCCTGTTCCAGTGTATGGGTAGTCTCTGGGACAGGAATTTATCCCTCCACCATGTCCTGTTTATTGTGGTGACAAGGTTTAGGTCCCTAGAGTGTGTATCTTGGAGGGATTGGGATTTTTTTAGGTGCAGCATGTCCAACAGCTCTGGGTTTGACAGCTTAAAGATATGTTAGGCAGAGATCACCTCAGAGTAGGCGATATGCTATGGAGTAAAGCTGGAGTTTGAGGCTATCAATGTAGGGCATTTGTTTGAGGCCAGTAATCCTCTTTGTGAGGTACTTCTCTGGCCTTTCCAGCTGCTGCAGATGTCTTGTGAGGTACATTCCAAAAGGGGTGTTGTACTCTATAATGGGTCTAATGAGTGTCAAGTAGAGGGGAACAATGACCTCTTTTTTCCTGGATGAAAACCCTTTTATGATGAGGTGTGCCACGTAGAAGGACTTTCTGACTACTGTGGTGATGTGACTATCAAAGGAGAGACTACTGTCCACCTGGGTCCCAAGGTCTCTTATCACACATTCAGTGTTAAGTAGATTGCTGCCTATCAGGGGTGTAGCTAGGATTTTCAAATTTGTACTGACAGCTCTCAAACTGCTACCCCCCTCCCCAGCCAAGCTACGGCCATTCTCGTAATTCACGGTTTGCTCTTTTAGTGTCGACGAAGAGGCATTCGCTGTAATGCCTCTTCAGTAATACAATATAAATTCACTCACTCGGTTCCTTGAATTGAAAATTAACCTGAAATGTCAGTTCTTTGAAAAATGCAGCATGGTAGTTGGGGTAGAGACTTTATGCTTTTGTTTTCTGTAACTAAGGTACAGGTTTTGAGCTTGAGTAAATTACTAACCACCTGCTACCACTAACTAGGATGTTTCATTCACAGACACACCCCTACCTACCTATTAGTGCAAGAAATATGGACAAAGCCTAAAATAAACAGGGACAGATATTAAATAATGTTCTCGTGAACTTAGAAAGTTGCTAGAATAACAGGATTTGTGCTAGTATGAATTTTTCTAAAGGACATGAAGTCTGAAGCTCAAATGTCTGTCATTATTTAGCAACTTCAGCCTTCAATGATTTTCTAGAAAATCACAAAATTTATGAGGAACAGACAAAAAATATGGGGCAAAAATCTGGACATTCTGCAAAATTTGGACAGTTGAGAGGTATGCTACCTATCTACCACACACACACACACACACACACACACACACACACACACACACACACACACACACACACACACACACAACCTCTCAGAGCAACAAACTCATAAATAAAACTGAGGCAAAGGCCCAAAAATAAGGACATTTTTTTAAATATTGCTCTTATAAAATTAGATAATAGAATAGTAGTAGGTCTTGCATCAGTACGAATTTTCTGAAAGGTATGAAATCTGAAACTGAAATGTCTGCATTATTTTCTAACTTCAGTCTTTAACAATTTTCCACTAATTTGCCAGAAAACTGCAACTTTATGAAAAACGGACCAAAAATGTGATGCAAAAATATAAAATTGCCAGACAATATAGCTGGGAACCTGTCAAAGGAGGGACACCATTTTAATATGAGCACAGTTAACTTAGAGCAGCTGACAAAACTAGAGAATCTACATGCATTTCTGAAATAAAAGTAATGTACAACTCTGATCATTACAGTTATTTATAAAAGTAAAGTAAACCCTCTATGTTTTCTTCCAAAATTGATATTTTGTGGAGGGATCATTAGGGGAAGAGCAACAGTTTGAGCCAAAATCAGGGACAGTTGAGGTTTGGCTATGCCTAATTCTATAAAGCAATTTGCATGCACCTCTCAACCTGTTAATGCAATAAATATGGACAAGGCCAAATATATTGAGGGAACATATAAACAGTACTAAAAATTGCTCTGGGACAGTTGATAGAACAGGTCTTATTTTAGCATGCATTTTTCTGAAGGTTATAAAGTCTGAAACTAGTGTGTCATTTAGTGACTTAATTCCTAAATCATTTGCCAGAAAACCACAAATTGAGGAACAAACCAAAAATAAGAAGCAAAAAATCTATTCATTCTTTGAAAATCTGGACAGTTGGGAGGTATAGTTCAGCTGGGGCTGTCTAAGTTTGCCGCCCTTCCCCCTCACAAAACCATGGTCGAATGGAGCCTCCCCCTGCAGCCATTCCAATGATCCATTACTTTGCTATTTCACTCCATTTACCATAAACACTAATGTGCATACTGATTTACTTCTATGATGATTTGAACTTCATTTGAAAGTTTTATTTTGCATTTTACAGCACAAACACTAAGACATCTGCTAAACAAACTTCTTGGCGTTAAAACTTCTCTGCCCTTGAAACTCACATTCATTGAAACAACATTAAAACCCACATTCAAAGAAAAATACATTTTACCTGTGGCAGATAAAAATTAATTCTGGGCTGCTTTTAAATTATAGGTCCCTTGCATATGAAACATACATGTGCTCTTTGATACACCTTCATTATTGCTTTGAACATTTTTCCAGTAAACAATGAAACAAACTGCCCAATTCAGAACATTTCCATCATAAAAGTCACACAAAGGCACAACTAGAAGGATATGCTTCATTCACCCATCTCAACAAGTCCAAATCATAACATCATTATTTCAGCTTTTACAAGACTTATTTTGTCAAGCACAGGTAAGATACCATAGCTGGAAACCATCCTAAACTGTAAGTGACAAGCTATATGAATTCTTAATAAACCAGACAAATGCCCAACAGTAATAAAAGTATTCATCCCTGAGAGATTTACAGTTCAAAACCAACACCTGACCCTAAAACCAATACCGTCTACTACATACATACATATTGCATAATTCCCACAGAGCCTGGCTGGATTTAGTCTATGCAACTAAAGTCTGGAATTCTACCTCAGC
Source organism: Protopterus annectens (assembly GCF_019279795.1). Classification (NCBI taxonomy): domain Eukaryota; kingdom Metazoa; phylum Chordata; order Ceratodontiformes; family Protopteridae; genus Protopterus; species Protopterus annectens. The sequence goes on along the minus strand of NC_056749.1, from coordinate 827,022,072 downwards.
CACTAAAAGGTAAGCATCTATCTTCACCAACTTCAAAACTATACTGGTCACATTTAAAGACAGAACAGCTTAAGCATTTGTTTTTACCTCCTAGATAACAGCTACCACAACTTCATGCTCCTACTGCATACAAACCTTGCAAGATTTCATTATTAAGACACCACTCCGGCTAGCATTAATAACTAGAACATAATAATTTCCTCCTAGTTTTCATCTTTTTCTTCATCCGGATTATGGTTTTCTTTTTTTTTTCCTCGCCTTGCCTTACTTTTTTGCTTTTCCAGGCATCCTTTCAACGCACCCTGAATGGGTGAGGTTTTTGTGCTATACTATAGTAGATGCTATAAGGAGCATTTTATAGATTTTTACCCAACTTCTTGATCCATTTTACCTCTATATTTTCAACATACATTAAATATAAATATTACACCGAAGTAACTAAGGAAGAAATAACCGAATTCAGGTGGAGGTCTGACGACCTAAACCACGAGGTTCAAGATGCTTTAGAGGTGCGTTTTAGAATGGTTTTCATCTAGTGATAGCCTGAAAAAAATCATGACTTAAGAAAGAAAGATAAAAAAAATGAATTTCTTTCAAGCAAAAAGCTGTATGCAAGGCTGAATCTTCAAAGCTGATAATACTTAATTTTTTTACTGCTACCAAAAGAGTTATGAATGCAGCATTCAATACTGTGGGCGCTCACACACACACACACACACACACACACACACACACACACACACACACACACACACACACACACACACACACACACACACACACACACACACACACACACACACACACACACTCTTCATATTACTCACCAACCCTCGGGTCTTATGAAGTGAGACCAACATAACGGAATCGGATCCTCCTCCCGCTTCGACCGACCACCATAACGCTTCCCACTCGGATGAGACCAAAATCCTAATCCTCCTTCCCGCTCGACCACCATAACGCTTCCCGCTCTGGTGAGACCAAAATCCTCCTTCCCGCTCGGAAAGCATTTGAACTGGCCGATCGGCCAGAAATACATGTGCGTTGAGCTCCATTCTGACTGGCTGCCCTGATGAGCTGACGTCATCGTGCAGGAAAGCACGAAAAAGTGAAAATTTAAAATGCTACCCCCCTTCTACATAACTTGTACTGAAATCAGTACAGTGCGTATGCCTCCCGACGTCCCTGCTGCCTATGTGGTAGTTCATGGGTACAGAGTTTTTACCAAAGGGGATGACACTGCACTTTTTGGCATTAAGCTTGAGGCCATGGCTCTGACACCAGGCATCTGTCTCAGCGAGGCCCTTCTGTAGGATATCCACATCATTTGGGGACATTACTATGGTTCCTAGTTTGCAGTCATCTGTGAACTTTGTTAGGCAGAGGCCTTCTGTGTTAGTCTGTACGTCAGAGAAGTAGATACCAAACAGGAGAGGTCCTAGGACTGAACCCTGTGGTATTCCACTTGTCACTGGTTTGAGGTCAGATTTGGAGTCTGCAACTTTTACAGTGTGGGTTCTGTCAGTGAGCCAGTTGGCAACCCATCTTGTGACGTAGGGATTTATACCTAGTTTAGTGAGTTTAGCTATAATTCCAGAATGGGGGATGGTGTTGAAAGCCTTGGCAAGGTCAAGATAGGCTGTGTGAACCACCTTACCCTCATCTACGGCTTTGGTGACTGCCTCATAGAAGTTGATCAGGTTCAGGAGGCATGATCTGCCTTTCACAAACCCAAACTGGGTGGGATCCAGAGTTTGGAGGTTACCAATGTCTTTGTTTATGAGTTCCATGATGATACGTTCCATGGCCTTGCAGACCAGGCTCGTTAGGCTAATAGGGCAATAGTTCCCGGGATCAGTGGTGGCTCCCCCTTTTTGGAGTGGGTAACTGTTGCTGTGCACCATTCAGTGGGCACAAAGCCTGATGCGAGGCTATTATTGAATGTGGTGCTTAGGTGGGGAGCCAGTTCGTTCTGAAGTTAGTGTAAAATGCAGCCTGGGATGTTGTCCAGTCCCATGAATGCTGTGTTTTTGGCTTTAGAGAGTGCAGCTTTTACCTGCATAGTTGTGATTACAGGGACTCTGCATTCTTTCTGTATAGATATGGTCCCTTTAGGGGGTGAGGGGGGTAAAGTTAGTACTGAATCTATCTGCCAGGATGTTGGCAATATCTGTTGGTTCTGTAATTTTCATGCCGTTGTGCTGTAACTCAGAGCAGCTCTGGGTGTTGCCATCAAGATTCTTGACATAGCTACAGAATGCTTTGTGGTTGTCCTTAGAATTAGTGGTGATTTTGTTTTCGTAACTTGCTTTTTGATGGATCTTATAAGGGATCTTAGCTTCTTACTGAGGCTGACCAGGGAGCTCCTCCACTCATGGGATTTTACTCTCTTTTGCAACAGTTTCTTCCTTCTGTTGTACAGTTTGTTTATGGCAGGGGACCACAGACTGGCTTCCTTTTTTTGCAGGATAGCGTCTTGGTTCTACACGATCCATGCACTCGTGTAAGTGCTCATAGAGTGCATTTGTGTAGGATTCAGCAGTTGTAACTGTATTGTCTATCTGCATGGGTGTCATGACGTTCACCACTTCTGTCTTAAGAAGCATGAAGTTGGCTTTGGAGAAATTGTTTACCGTGGTTTCCTTAATGGGAGGTAGGGGTGGGCTGTGGACAACAAGGGTGATTAGCTTATGGTCAGATCACACCAACGAGGAGTTGACTTCAGGTGTGGAACACCGGTCACTCATGTTGGTAATGACTAGGTCTAGGATATTGTTGCCCCTGGTGGGGGTATGGATAAGTTGATCCAGGGCACTGGTATTTATGAATTCCAGAAAGTTGTGAGCTAAGGAGTTGGTACACAAGTAGTTTTCCCAGTTAATGGTGGGGTAGTTGAAGTCGCCCATTATTAGGGTGTTTGGTTGAACCCTAATATTTTCCAGTACATCAAGAAAAGGGGAGTGGGAATCCTGGGGCATGGTGGGAGATCTGGAGCAAGCTACAATTTGGATTGCAGTTTTGCCCAGAGTTAGTTGCACTTGGATAACCTTGGATGCATTATGCTGAGCAACTAACCTGGAGGTGTGGATATTCTTAATGAATATGGACACACCTCCGCCTTTGGTGTTTCGGTCCAGGTTACATGGCTGAAAATTGTGGTATGAGCTATAGACTGGTAGTGCAGGGGTGCTCTCTAGAGCCTTGAACCAGGTCTCCGTCACTGCACAGATATCAATGTTCTCCATTTTAAGGAGTGCCTCGAGTGAGTGCATTTTGAGATTTAGACGTCTAGCACTGAGTAGCATTACCCTCAGTTTTTGCTTGCATGTTCCTGTTGCAGTGGTGAATTTGTCATTTGAATCTTGCCTAAAAAAGGCACTATAGGGGCAGCAAGAGCCTTAGCCAGTATCCAGAATCCCAGGGGCGACAGGTGCAGGCCATCTCTGGCAAAACATCGTGGTCTGTCGACCATGTCATCCCAAGCAGACAGATAGTGGATCCCCTTAGAATGACACCAGAAGTTTAGCCAATTGTTGAAGTCAATCATTTTGGCCTTGTACTACAGTATCATTCTGGGTGATGGCAGAATGCTACTCAGGGCTAGAGTCACACCTGCCTGGGCTACAAGATCAGAGAACTCTTCCATACCTCTTTTCTTCTAGTCCAGGGAGGTACATCTCAGGTCATTCACACCAACATGGGCAATGGCAGAGTCATATCTGTACTTGTTGTGGAGTGACCTGAGTGCGTGGGTTATTTGGCGGATCCTGGCACCCAACAGGCAGCTGACAGTAACCTTCTCCTTGTTTAGCCTGGTGAGTGGGACATCAGTGTGCCTGACTATAGAGTCACCTATGACTAGTGTGTTGGGTACGTTGTTTTGCCTTATTGGCTGTGGTTGATTGGCACACTGAGTCTGCAGGCTATGTGTCATTTGAGTTGTGTTGGAGGACGGAGGTTGCTTGCGTTTCTGCTTTGGAGGTCTCTGTGGCTTAGACAGATTATTATTGGAGCCTCTGAGAATGTCTTTGTGTTACTATGTGTGGATTTCGGTGGTGTAGATTTAGTTAGACTATGTGATGAGTGTAGTGTGATGCAAATGTTTACCTTCTCCTCTTGACTGTCAAGTTCAGTCTTGGTTGGAGAGAGCTTTACCTCCAGTTTGGCTAGATAAGTGCATCTCTCACAGGTTCTAGTGTTGGGTGGTAGGAGGAAAGGGTTGTCTGTGTACATGAGGCAATTTTTACATTACCTCAAGATGCCCAGATTCATCAGATAGACAGGAGAGAACACTGGGAGCTGACCCTTAGACATGCCTGAATAAAAAACTATTTTCCTTTAAATAAGTGAAAAAAGTGAGTACAAGAGCTATTCTTTAAAGGTTGCTATTGTACATTTATCAAGACCAAATTTCCTTCTTGTGTCTGAAAAAGTACTTGCAGTTGTGCTTTCAGGTCTTCATCTGATGAACTATACAGTTTTAAATCTACAAAAAGAAGATACGTCCTTACATTTTGTTGTTTTCTAGAAGCCAGATTGTAGCCATGACCTAATCTGTTAAGTAGACATCTTATGTGTTAAGGACAAGACAAAAGAGCAGCCATGAAAAAAAAAAAATCACCCTGGAATTATCCCCCTTACCCTGGGATAATAATTTGCCTTTTATCATGGCTTAACTGCAGAGTGGTTTGCCACTGTTTCATGGTCACTGTAATGTGATTGATCAATGTAAGGTGTATCTTGTATATCTGTAAGCACTCCTTTATACATGAATGTGGGATGCTGTCAAATCCTTTTATAGTCTATCCATGCAATACTTAGATTATTCCCCTTTTTATAATTCTCCATAATGACTTTAACAAAAAATGATCTTTTGTTCCATAAGTCTTTCTTTTGTTAATATTTTCTTCTATTGTCCTGATAGTTTCCGGTATATAGTTTATGCACCATTTGTTATTGTTCTCTTGCTTTTAGGACAGCTTGCAGGTTTTCTCTTAAGAGGGTGCGTTCTTGTTAACCAGGCTAGTGTCTGTTCAGGATGTGCATATAAGTAGACCTTGCTCAGAGCTAAATTTTAGTGTAAAGATGTTAATAATTTTAGCCTAGGGTTGCCACCTTTTCAAATGGCCAAAGTGGGACATTTTTGGTACAAACATTAGATTTTACAGGCCGACACATACCCATGGTCAGTACAAAGATTAGAACTTAACTTTTTTGCCTAAATAAAAGCTTATTCTTGTATCATTTTAGTTGCTTATTCTGTTTCTTATTTTATATCTAACATACCTAAATGTTATAACTGTTTTATGCATCTATTACATAACATATGGGAAATAATTGTGTCCTAAAATCTCAGGACATTTGTCATTTTTTAAATTTTTGTCAGGACACAACTGCCCAAAGAGGGACTGTCCCTTGCAAAGTGGAACAGGTGGTAACCCTATTTTAGCCAGAATTTGTGTACTGCATCTGGGCCTGGGGTTATCCATTTACAAGCTTTTCTTAATTTTGCTTTAATTTTTCTGACAGTTACTTCATCCTATTTCATATCCTGCACTTTTGAACTTCTTACTGTTTCTTTTACATCACTTATCCATTCACCATCTTTATGTTCCACAGAGTCTTCACAGATATTTCTCCAATTTCTAATTTTTCCTTTTTTGTGGTATTTTCTATTCCTTTTGCCTTGTTTCCCAATTCTTTATAAAACGTTTTTTTTGAGTCAGAAATGAATTACTTATTTTTTTACTTTTCCCTTCTCTATATCTGTATCTCCTCTGTTTTTTCCTAAATGTGTTGATGTCTTTAGTATATTTACAGTAGTTTAACTGATCCTGCTCTGTTCTGATACTGCTAGTTGCCTTTATCACACCTATTTTTCTAAGTATTTTTGTTGATCTGTTCCCCCTTCTGCACCCTTAAAGTTACATTCCTTTTCTTAATTGTTAGCAATAACCCATGGCTGGTTGTGGATAAATCCAGCATTGCCCACACCCAGCCATGGGATATTGCTATTATACAATGACATTATTTAAGAAAAAGTTACTGTTCTTTAATGTCTTTGTATAAGGGTACCATGGTATTCAGCTTATTCCCAGTATCGTGGGTCTTGCTTGATGTACTGCGTATGCGTATGGGACTTACATTCCCACACTTACGCAGTACATCAGTGCTTTGGTAAGGAAACAATAGAGAAAGGAAGATCTCTGTTGCTTTCTTTTTCTTATTAAAAAAAAAAAGAAACATATATTAATAGAAGTCCAAGCGACCAGAATTATTTCTATTGGTATATGCTCCATTTTACAAAGGGCAGGTGTGTTGGGCTGACTAATCTGCTAGTACATTTTTGAATGTTAATGGACAGTTATTGTATAATTTTCAATATTCAATACTCCCATGATAGCATTTGATTTCTGCCCTTCCTTTCCCATATAGCCCTGTATTTTTGTGCTAAGACTGTCTGTTATTAATTTAGCTGCACAGTGATATATCCTATTTACTTTTGTTATAGCACGTTAATTTCTGTAAATATTTATTTTATCAAACTTCTAAGATTGTGTCATTGACTTTCTGTAATCTGTTTCCTTGATCTAGTATAAAACGTTTTTTTGAGTCAGAAATGAGTTATTTTTTTTTACTTTTCCCTTCTCTATATCTGCATCTCCTCTGTTTTTTTCTATGTCTATCCATTTCCTTTGGGCATTCTACAGAAAGTTCCAGAACATTTTCCTGTGACATTCTCATTAGTTGCATACTGTGTCATCCATTGCTTTTTCATACGGGAACTCAATGGTATGTCACGCCACAACATTGACTGTCAGAGTTGCCACGGTTTCACGTTCCTTCCCTTGCTGTGCAACTCCAGTTGAACTTTTTACTGGTTTTCGTCTGAAGGCTACAAGTATATTCATGTAGCAACTGATCAGATTTATTTATTTATTCCATTTTGATAACTTGGAGGTCCCATTTTCAGTGGAGGCCCGGGGAGAAAAGCTCCACAGAACAAAGTTTATTCACATGAAAATTTCAAAGGTAGTTTGTAATACAATGGGTTTCTTCAACAAGAATAAGACAAAAACAATTACAATTTTTTGTTCAGAAAAAAAAAAAACAAGCTTATAGCATAATAGCTAGAGTTTACTATTTAGTTACATATATGAATCAATGGTTGAGAGTGAGGTTAGAAAGGAAAAAAAATCCTTCCCACTTCACTGGTTTCTCCTTAATTTGAGGACTCGTTGTTCTGTCATAGATAGATTTACTGCACTAAATCCTCAGTTCACAGTTAATCCATAACCTCAGTTTCTATTTATTTATCTTCTCCATTACTAATCCTTTTCTACTTTCCACCTTTTTGTTTTATTTTTTGCATTGTAAACTTTTCCATATCTGGATCTCTTTGCCTGTATTTCTTTAAGTATCTTTGGTGCTGCTGCTTTTGTATTGATTGAACCATATTAAATCTCTTTTTTGTTGCTCTGTCCACATTTCTTTCAGACATCACCTGCTCCTCCTGTTACTCCTTAACTGCTGGACTCTTTTCTCCCTGGGCCTCTGTTGAAAAGAGGCTCTGTACTAGTCAGACTTTCCCACTCAACAAAGGTTAAATAAATTGTTCCTGCATGGTGTGACATAACCTAAGACTTTCTACCCTAAATCCTTCACTTTGCAGATATTCCATATCTTCAGCTTCTGTTTCTTTAACTTCTGCTCTACTAATCTTCTGTTCTGCATTTCCTCTGTGTTATTTTTTTGTATTGTGACATTTCTGATATTGAATTTCTTTGGGCTACTTTCTACATTGATTAGTTTGGCTTTCTCCTTTGCAAAAATATTGTACCATATCAGATTTCTCTTTTTTTATGTCCATGTTTAATTTCTATACCCTTCAAAAATCTCTTTTGTTCTTTATATTTTCACACTTCCTCAGTCACTTCTTTTGCCAAATGGCCCAAGATTTCTTGATCTATATAATGTTTCTTGAATCTGTTGTATTAATGAACACAGATTTGCATTTGAAGCATTTGACACTTTTTCTTGTAGAAGTATTTTCTGTCTTCTAATTTCTGTCTTAATCTTTCTGCATATCTTCTATCTGTAAATTCTTTGTTGCTTGTATACTAGTAACAATACTTAATTTCTTTCTTATCCTAAGTACTCCACTCTAGCATCTTTATTGGCTCTTTTGGCCTATCAGTTTTTGTGGAGTGCTACTTCCTTCTAAAACAGGGAGGCCATCATCCCCCTGAGACTGGCCTGAGATTTCTGCACCCAGCTGTCTTATATTTTTTAATCTACTTCTTTACATGACATGTTATATTATATAATAGTAGCTCATTAACATTCAAAACTCTGCATGTTGATTGGTCAGCCCAAACAGCGTGCCCAGTGTAAATCGAGCATATACCAACAGAAAAAAAAGTCCAGCTGAATGAAATTTCAGCATGTTGATTGGTCAGCCCAAACAGCGTGCCCAGTGTAAATCGAGCATATACCAACAGAAAAAAAGTCCAGCTGAATGAACTTTCTTCTTTTAACATATGCTAAAGGTTTGCAGTTTTCTTGAGCTAAGATGTCAAGAGATATGTATGGAGGGCAGAGAAAATACAAGGAAAGTCAGGTACATTATACAAAACAAGAAATGTACCGGATTTTCCTTGTATTTTTGCCCTGTCTTGGTCATATCTCTAAACTGTCTGGATTTCAGTTGGTTTGTTTGTTTTTTAAAACAAAAAGCAAATGAGATCTTCCTTTCTCCTTTGTTTACTTTCCAAAGCACTAATGTACTGCCTTTATTTAATCACTTGGACTTTGCCCTTATGATTAAGCCACACCAACCATGTGTAAAATTCACTATACCACACCCACTCATTAGTTATTACTACATAAAATCCAGTATATATATATCTGTGTTGTCATGGTGAGATTTTGTAAAAAAGGGGTCTACCTTATAAAGGTAATCACCAAGACTTGAGGATGAATTCTATTCAAGCATCTATTCCAGCAATACCAGTCTTACTTGCTGATTTTATAATTTCTCCATTTTAAACCTCTGCTATGTGTTGCACACCATGTTTCAGTTTGCACGTGGACACCAGGGGTGTCTTTATTGCCACATCATTGCAATATATAGCACCCATCACTTTAAGGAAACAGGTGACATGCATGGTAATATCTTTTCCCTCATCATGATAGGGAAGCGCATGTGCTTATACACGTGTAACAGCAATTCCTCCAGAACATATTTGGTAGGCTGGTGACCCTCTTATACCAAATGCGTCACCTTTTTGTCTCTGGAAGGGCCTTCTAACTAGAGTGGGAAGAGCAGTACATACCTTGGTATGTTCACAAGTGGGTAGTCCTCACAGTCCTTCATTTCCACTTTGTAGTCCGTGAGTGTCAACCAACACCTGTGGAATGTCTGTCAACTTGAAATCAGTTCAGGAATTGCTGGTCTGTCAGCTAATGACATGTTATCCTATGCTGGTGCTGCATACCACCAGCACCACGATAAATAAATAAATAAAATGAAAAATAAATAAAAGCAATACTAACTTTGCTAAGTAGATGTTCTTCAATAAATGGATAACTCTTGTAACTCTGCCTTTATACTTTGGCACAAACCACCTGTGCAACTTCTTTCATGAAGTCTATGAATCATAACCAGTTTCCCAGATCCTCATTTGCATGTCATTCTGCACGTATTATATTGTACTTCTTTACTTGCATGTCATTCTGCACTTATTATATTGTACTTCTTTACTTGCATGTCATTCTGCACGTATTATATTGTACTTCTTTACTTGCATGTCATTATGACTGTTTGCAGCTCTTATTTCTAGGCCTTTTAACTTATTGACATATAATGCTATATAGATCTATGAATTACTATCTAGCTATACATTAATGATTTCATTTCAGGAATGTGACTACTTTGTAAATTAACGAGCACTGTCCCAGTAAAATTAAAATATATGCCATGTTATTTATGTACAAACTGTGGTGACTGTCCATTATTTCAAGAATCTTCAAAACTGCCTTCTTCACCACAAGGAGGGCTTGGCTATGCCTGTAGGATCTATGCCAAAGCCTATATCTGAGTTTCAATCAGACCTCTCAACAGTCCCCATTTTGTAGGAACATTTCTATTTTCAGGCCAGATCTACCTCCGCACTACCTCTGCACAAAATGTCCCTATTTCTGGAGGTATCTGTATACTTGATTTTGCCCTTCAAACAGTTTTCTGAATCCTCAATCGCATATAATTTTTGAAGCTGTCTAGTACACAGAAAACTGTACTACATGAGCAACACACTAGTTGTACACAGAAAACTGCACTACATGAGCAACACACTAGTTGTACACAGAAAACTGCACTACATGAGAACACACTAGTTGCACACAGAAAACTGCACTACATGAGCAACACACTAGTTGTACACAGAAAACTATACTACATGAAATACACACTAGTTGTAGCAATAATTTAAATAAATTATTGCACAATCTATTTTTTGTCACCCTCTGTTTTTTAAACAAGTGTTGCTGAGTAGCATCTCATATTCCTAATGAAAGTGTGAATAGTTATGTGCTATCTGGTATTAAAATGTTATGCTAATTAGATGTCCAGATTAGAAATGAGTACACTAACAACATATTAAGTAAACATGTTGGTTTGTTGCAAGAGGTTTTCCAAGTTAATTTCCATCTGTTTTAAGTATTTCTCACAAAAGCATATTTTATACAAGTGCCTGTTGTAGATATATTAGGACTATTTTTGTACTACTTTTTATCATATGACTTTCATTACAAGATTGGTGCTTATTTAAAGTGGATTGTCTCTTATAACTTTATTTCTGAAGAAGTCTGTTTAAGATGAAAGTACAAGTTTCACTAAAGCAAGTTCTTTGGTGAAGACATAGGCTGTTTTTTTTTTGTTTTGCTTTTTTAACATGGATGTTAAGATTTACCTCTTGGGCTTCACTCTCATGGATTTATTGATATCCATATCTTGAAAAAATGGCATCCTGGATCAGAGAACAAACTATAAGCCACATTAATCAGAAGATAATTATCAAGAAAATTCCCTAAACTGAGTGACTACAGCAAAATTGCCAGAATGATTTTTAATTGAGATGCATTTGTCATTGAATGTTTTACTTCTTCTTCTTCTTTTGGCTGCTCCCGTTAGGGGTCGCCACAGCAGATCAGCTGTTTTCTTCCTGTCCCCTACATCTTGCTCTGTCACACCAACCACCTGCATGTCATCTCTTACCACATCCATAAACCTTATCTTAGGCCTTCCTCTTTTCCTGTTACCTGGCAGCTTCATCCTTAGCATCTTTTTCCCAATATACTCTGCATCCCTCCTCAGCACACGTCCAAACCAACGTAATCTTGCCTCTGGCTTTGTCTCCAAACCTTCCAACCTGTGCTGACCCTCTAATATACTTATTCCTAATCCTGTCCATCCTTGTCACACCCAGTGCAAATCTTAACATCTTCAACTCTGCCATGTCAAGCTCTGACTCCCGCTTTTTTGTCAGTGCCACTGTCTCCAACCCATATAACATAGCTGGTCTCACTACCCTCTTGTAGACCTTCCCTTTCACTCTTACAGGTACTCGTCTGTCACAAATCACTCCTGACACTCTTTTCCACCCACTCCATCCTGCCTATACTCTCTTCTTCACCTCTCTTCCGCACTCACCATTACTCTGAACTGTTGATCCCATTCACCTTCGCCACCTCTACTCCCTGAATCCTCACCATTCCTCTATCCTCACTCTCATTCACACACATATATTCTGTCTTAGTCCTGCTGACCTTCATTCCTTTTCTCTCTAGAGCATATCTCCACCTCTCCAGGGTCGTTTCCACCTGTTTTACTAAGAATTTTTAAATGGGAAGCACTATATGACATGTTATATGTCAATAATAAATGCATAGTTTTACAGGCATTTCAATGTCAGGATGGCATTTTACATTATCGTAGTTTTGAGATGTGTATGGCTTTTGTTCAAAGATGATGTATACAATACCGTGCATGACCTGAGTATATCTGAATTTGATGAGATTTCTTCAGAGATGTGCACACACACACACACACACACACACACACACACACACACACACACACACACACACACACACACACACACACATACATATGTATGCAGAATGTGAAACCTTTTTGTCAAAAGTGTTATGGTTGGCACCTCCTGAACTTTAAAGTAATATGCCATAACACACAGTACATGGAGAAAAAAAAAATTATTATTCATGAAGTCACCAGACCAGTACATGCTAAACCCAAGTATTGTGATCTATCTACATATAATATTTCTGAAATAATTGCAGGTCCAGTATTTATAGATTCCACCAGTAGGCATACATAGTCATTAGGCACTTTTTTCTTTGCAATTTGGGTTGAGAAATGAATTTAACTGTTCTTGCTGAAGTTCTTATCAATATCATAATTATAACTGGCATGTTCCTGTGACATAAAATGCTGATTACACAGAAAAAATATATTATGCCATTTAAATATTTCAGCAAAAACACTACTTTCAGATGTTCTGAAACACATGCTTATATTCAACTTAATGCTCTTGCTTTGACCTTGGAGCTATTAGTTTAAATTTTGCACTCTATCAGGCTGACTACACAGGCATCTCATTCTGACATTTTTTGCAAATATGAAGAACTACAGAATTACTGGCATTTGGTATGTATGGCAAATTAAGGCCAGAATGGGAACTGGAAATTATCCACCTTAATGTTACAAAAGACTGCATTTACAATGAAATTATAGCCATCTGTTCTCTTTGGATTAATGAATATTAAGGTACCCCAAAAGATAAATACGTATTGCTGATCTGACTTCAGACATAAATAGGCTATGTATTTCTGCATAAAAGTGAAATAAAGTTTCATTCTTGTTAAATGTTGTGGTGCAAAAAGTGGAATTAAGGTTGGCCTAATGGTTAAGGTGTTTGCCTTACAGACACAAGGTGCAGGCTTTGACTCTCACAAGAGATACTTGGTTAGGCTTAAAATGGCCCACACAGGTAGATAGCCTAGTACTAATCTATGATTATATGAACCTATTTTCATTTATGTTCAACAGCTGCTGCCTTGGTCTTGAAGCTAGGAGCACAATGTAATGGTGTTTTGCATGGATTTTCCATTATATTATTGTCTGAAATGTCATGAGAACATTTCTAACTCTTGCAATGTATATACTGTGATGAAGCATTGCCAAAACAGTCATTAGGCCTGGAACAGACTTCCAGGAAAAGTCAGTAGTAAACAGAAATGCAGTGAAATGGATACAATTGTAATGGAATATCTTTTTCTTTTAATAATTTAATAACCCTAATTGTAACTGTAGGATTGGGTACTGAAAGACAATTTGCCAGATGCCAGTAATTTCCAAACTTGATTTAGATTTCACTGATGTGTATTCAGAAGTGTAATTGTTCCACCATTTTTCTGACAAAGTTAAATGCATGCTGAAGTACTCTGTGGATTTATTTATTTATGTTATGCTATGTTCTGTTTAACTTGATATTTATCAATAGCAAGGATCAGAGAGAACTTAATGCACATGACTGTGCACAGAGCCCCGTTTCAGTGTTGACTGAATTACAGAATTGCCTTGTGAAACACTGTTCCCCTGCTGTTAATTAAATATGCACAAGCCTTTATATTGTAAAATAATGCATCCTCATGTTGATATGTTTTATGCACATGCCTTCCAACACTATCATACTACTAACACATACAAGAATATATTTAATATGCTAATAAATACATTGCAGTTCAAAATGTGAGGTAATGCAATATTTGCTTTAAACTGTAAGCTTGTGATTTAATTTTTCACTCAAAAGATCTTGCTTTATCAAACAATGAGACACAATACTATGGTAGTACACAGTGCTGATTTATTGTAGATAAAAGTTCAATGTTTGAGCCATTTGCGTCTTCAGTGCACTACATGTAAACTTCCTAACATATGCAAACTATAAAAATACAATTCTATTTTTCTTTTCTCTAGCAATTCATAGTGTTTTAGGTCATAATACAGGGTTGGTGGACTGATGTTTACACTTCTGTATCTGAAGCCACTGCTAAAAGAATAATTATTTTTTTCATGCTGTATATGGCATTCATAACCACTGGTGATATGCATTGTTTTGCAGAGGTGAGGCTAATGCAGTGAATGTGCATCTACTGCCTTACCCTATTTGTATACTAACAAGGCTCTTCATAGCTGTGTGTGTTAAAACATTGTCTGTCATGTGTTAACTTCCAAGAATGTGTGTATTTTTAATTTTAAAAATATGCTAGTCTAAAAACTTACAATCGTTTATACATCATCTTAACACTATAGCAAAAAGAAGTAAATATCAACACCTACTTTTCTGCTCTTCAATTACATGTTTCATTTCAAGGGGTAAATGTGACAGTGTGTAGACGAATCATGCAAAAGTGCTTCTGCAAAAAAAAGCACTTCC
>NC_056749.1:826945053-827002553 GCF_019279795.1 Protopterus annectens | reverse complement strand
CACTTTCCTCGAAAATGGCCAATTTTTAGAGGGGTTAAGAAGGAGTGCTTTAAATCTGTATTTTAAAATTAGGGGCAATCCTGGCCATTTGAGAGGTTTGCATAACACAATAATCACAATCCACACATTCAAGAATCAAACCCATACCACCATTGTTGTCAATGAGCTGTATATTTACTGGGTGCATCACATACAGACATATCACACATTCATCTTGAAGTACACCTCGAAGGAAAGTATGCAATGTCAAATTCTAATTGTTATGCATACTAAAGAAAGGTTATGTATGGCCAACAAAATGTGTGGGAACTCACTGAGCCTAAAGAGATACACTTGACCTGTCTGGAGGCTGTGGTTGGGTGAGAATCCAACTGTCTGCTAGGTCAGGTGGATGATTATTGCTGTACACACTTTATGCTAGAACATAGCCTGTCTGGAGGCTGTGGTTAGGTGAGAATCCAAATGTGTCTGCTAGGTCAGGTTTTAACTTACTGAAAAAGCAACCTGAGTTGTTGGCAGGAACTATTGATAAGGTGTTTTTAGCCTTGGAGAGCACACATTATCTGCTCTCTTGAGAAAATAATCTGAGTAATGTTTGCATCTATATTGATGGTGGTCAACATGGACAGATGGTGAAGTCTGATCCAAATCTGTCAGCAGATTGTCTATTTCTTACAGCTGAGAATGGATGGTGCCATCCACAAACAACTCTGTGCTTAATTGGGCATTCCTCTTAATATTTCATACTTATTTAAAAATTATTTGTGACCACACCTCCAAATACAACCTTGAGTATACATTAAGTGCCACGCAGTTGTACATATCCACCTAAGTCACATAACATAAATTGCACATCACATGCCTATGTTTTTTATTGGAAAGCTGCGTGTCAGTGACCTGTTAACACTGAAGGACACATTACAAATGAGTTGGTTGTGGCTCATGTGGAACAATTACTAACACACATGGTCAGTCACACAGTGCTGCTGGGGACCACCTCAATGATTTGTGAATAGAAACACAATTGTATACAATGATTTCACAAAGTTTGCAAGTGAATCTGGACTAATATGTTTGTGTATATAACAGTATTACATGTGGATGAAACAAGACTTATGTGCCCATTTAAGCAGTATGATGTTATATTGATGCATGTCAAAGAGCATTTAACAATGGTAGATATAAGCATACTTACCTGTGTCATACTGCAAGTATTAATGTGATGGTTGAATGAGAAATGCATAGAATTTTGATATGTTCCACTACAAAAACACATGCTTTACTAAGCCAAAAATATGCATATTATCCCATGTCAACAGTTCAAGAGGAATATTACTACAGCTGTTATGGAAAGAACATGTAATCAAATGACAGCAGTGACCATCAATTCATTACCTCAACTGAGAGATTGAAATACACTGTTGTAGGGCTACCATACATCAACATAGCACATGTGGATGACAGAAACATTGACATGTGCAATGATCGTAGGGTCATAGGACATTACTAGGCTAGCAGCCAACATAACATAAAATCATAGCCATTATTATGGCACTTAAACAAAGTTGCTATATCCATATGATGGAAGATAGTAAGGCTATGTGCATTACTATTACATACTGTCTCTGTCCATATGTGGTATGTTTATAACCCCATGACATAATTAACAATCAAACATCCAGTGGTCTGGAGGTGACTTGCATAGAGTAATGGAAGGACTCTGCTTCATGATGTGTGTATGCATCTTTGAGATGATGACGTCCTCCAGTCTTCTGTAAAGAGGATGTTGTGGCCAGAGGGAAAATGAGGATGTTGATGTGTGGGGCTATGTTAAAGGTTCTCCTGAGTGGGAGTCAAATAAAAGATTGTACAATATTTGAAACATACCACCAACCACAGTTGACTGAGGTCAGTTTTGAATGTTAAACCTATATAGGTATAGAAGCTAGATTCCATAAAATGTATGACTAGCACCACCACATATGCCTGACTTTAACAGAGTCACAGTGCACTTTATAGAGGATGACCTCATCAATTTACATTGACAAGTAGATGTTAAGAGTGTTCCACATGCTGCTCTAAAATGGTCTCTAAAATGACAGCTAACTGACCACAAACACAAGCTGAGTGGAGTCAGATTAGAATCCCTACTTACCACCTACAGAACACAGTACTTTATGCAAGTACCACAGCACAAATCCGACACTTATAGTATCATATAACACTCTGTAGCAAATTACATAATCAGTGTGTGTTGAGAAGATGATGTTAGGAGTATCTCACTCACTGCTCTAAAATGGTCTGCACAATGGCAGCTAACTGATCACAAAACACACAACTTAACTGCATTGAGATGAGAATCCCTACTTACCTATCCACAGGTCACAGTACTTAATGCAAGCACCACAGCATATGTTTGACTTGTATACTGTTGCAGAGCACTTTATAGCAGATGACATCATCAGTGTATGTTTGGAAGAAAGTGTTTGGAGGCTCCTCAGACTGTGCGTGCACACACACACACACACACACACACACACACACACTGTGGCTGTTGTGTTAATTGAACCTATATCTATTTATTTCCCATATAAAGAACACAGTACTTAATATTTGCACCAATACTAAAGTCTGATTTTTCCTTGTCATATTTGTCTTTATAGAGGGTGACATAATCTTTATACATGTTGCAGGTAACACATACTGTTATAAGTCTGGTGTGCAAAATGTGGACTTTGGATTTTCTGTTTTGTTTGCAATGTCCAGATATACTTTAAAAGACAACTTCTTAAACTGTATGCAATAAACAGTTATGAATGCATGTTGCAAAACTGAGACATACATGCACCTGTTTCTTATTGTGTTGTGTACAGTAAAGAGGCAAGTGTTGGTGTACATGTGTTCAAATTGCAAAGAACTAAGGTCAACAGTAAGACAATCTCAATGTCTATTGTCAGTTTAAAGGTTTAACTAATGTACCAAAACAGTTGTGCTATTCATTTATGTTGTACAGTTGACATTACACCTATTACTGACACCTCCCATTTTCAAGTGCATTGGGGCAAGGCACTTATGAGTCTGAGTAAATGTGTGTTCAGTCAGTAACAAGTCCTTTCCCCATTGTTGTGTTTTTAAATGGCTTTTGATGGGATGAAAAATAACTGGGAATAAAGTAGTAATACATGTTAAATACCTCTATCCATAGAGCAACGCTGAGAAACTGGTTTGCGTGAGCAATGGCAAAGTGATTGTGCACGCGAGATTCAAATTTAATGATTAAAACTTGAACTTATTAGTTATGCATATATGCTATGGCTGAAATAGCTGACAGATATGATTGTGTTCATACTGTAGTTTATATTGGAAATGTTTATGTAATAAGTTATCTGACATTAAAAACTGTTGATATCACTTAACTCAGAGCAAATGGAGAAAGCAATGAATAAACAAGTCTCTACTTAAATGGGAGAATACTAATTCTATTGGTTCACCTTCCTTCATGCAAACACATTAAGTGGTGAGGCATGGCCATCAGCACTCTGGACAATATTGAGTGTAAAAATACACCTGCTGCTCAGCTTTCCCTGTAGCAGCACTTGTAAGAGCAGTGAGCTCATGTTCAGAGCAGATATAACACAAGGTTCTAATCCCAAAACATTCAGAGCTGGATTCTGTAAACCCTACATTGCTTCCTAAAACTGTATTGATGATTTGCATTCAGTAAGTGGGCTGGCATGGCATGTAGTACCACACAAACCCAGTAAATATTGTGGCATGCTAATTACACCATAAGCAACTGAGTTGTATGATAATCAACTAATCCAAGATCTAGGAGCTATTCAACAAGATATAAACTGTGTACAGCAGTGGAACTACTCTACACAGGAAGAATACTAGGGGCTACTGCTGCTGTTCTGCATGTCTATATGCAACAGGCTCAACTCTATCCAGCTGCTGCCAATAGACCTCGGACAAGGAGAAAAGTGTTTAGACCCCATTTAACTTTCCATGGTCCGCATGAGGTGTTGATAGAGGCACACTTCATGAACTCTGCAACCTCTGTCATTCTCAATTGAGAGGGAAAACCGAGGGGAATCAATACCTGTGTAGACTGAGATGTGTTGCACTTATAATTTTAGCTATGGAAACCTGCCAGAAACTAACGGGGGACATGCTTGTGGTGTGTCAGGCATCAGCATCCAGGATCCTACATCAATCCCTGAATGCGGTGTTACAGCATGCAATTGACTACATACATTTTCCCCATATCCCCAAGGACAGAGCTAAACCTATGCAAGATGTTTACCCTGTAGCACACTTCCCTGAAGTCCTGGGTGCTATAGACTGCGTGCATATTGAGATCAAAGCATCACCAGGGGAATAGGAAAGGGTCTGCATAAACAGAAATGGCTTCCACTTCATTAACTGCCAGGCCATGTGTAAGACTAAGGAAATCATCCTGAATGTGTGTGCTGGCAACCCTGGCAGTTACCACAACTTCTATATCTGGCACAACTCTCAGCTCTACCAAAGGTTTTCTAGGGGATATATCCCAGAAGGTAATTTATTGGGTTATGCAGGGTATGCACTCGAGCCATGGCTGATGATGACCATCAGAAATGCACACACACATCCACTGAAGAACACTATGATGAGGGACATGCTCAAACAAGAAATATCACAGAGCATGTATCAGGGATGCTGAAGCCATGGTTCTGGTGCCTAGATTTGAGGGCCTATATTTGAGGATCCTGCAGTACGATTCCAGTAAGTGTAGTGAAATTGTCCTTATTTCTGCTATACTTCACAATATTATCCTGAGAAAACAGCTTCACCAGGAACATGAAGGGGAAGGGCACACATCCCACCACCATTGGCAAGGTCACCACAGCCACATGTAGAAGAGGACTCAGAGGTGTAACCACCAGCTGCTGTGGGTGTAGGTAGATGTAGGTGTGCACAATATGCCCTCACCTTGGACAAGAGGCAATGAATAGCATACATGCTGACTACCTAAGGGGTACAACTTTCATCCTATGCACATACATACAGTAAAATTGATGCAAGGTAAGGCTCACAACATTGACTTACCCATGTAATTGAGATGTGGACTGCTAACAACAGACAGAGTTGCCCCCGAGTTAAAGCACTTGCAACTGCGGGACTATCAAGGTAAGTGTTGACCATTTATTTTTCTGTTCTATGTTCAAGAGCACAAATGAATGGCAGATCCTTGCATACTGTTACTTGCTAATGTACCCAAGTAGAAAGTGCCAGTTTTACAGCAATGACATCAATATGCGACAGGACTAGCTTATGTCAAGAGATGTCTGCTCTTTACCAACTAATAAGCTTAATGCAAAGATACAGGCAATACAAAAACCTATAAGAAAACAATGCAATTTTCAAAAGAGTATCACAAAACACTACTAAACACTCAGCTATGCACCCTGTGCATCCAAAAAAAAGACTTGCGTACCACTGAAACCAAAAGATAGAAAAAAGGATATGGCACAGTTATCATTTGTGCAGGGTGGTTTTGGGGCGGCAAGATTGATACAGAAGGTAGCTAATGCATGTGAGTAATACAGGCAGGGAGAAATTTAGCTAATTATTAAATGGCTAATGAGACAGAATGAGCTGCAAGTCTCATGAATGACCCATGTACCTGTTATGTGTGTATGCTAGTGTGGGTACTCAAGATGAAACGTGTGTGTGTATCTGCCAGAACACAATCAAGCTCTGTGCTAGATCTATGTCTTGGCATGTTGAACAGCTGTGAGCCATGTATGGTAGATGTGACAGTTCATTGTTATCTCACTCCACACGGGAACTGGCTCTGCCAAGAGTTGCACTAGCGCATCCATGCCCAGTGTTAGATATGCTGGTGCTACCCAAACATGATGGCTGCCGGATGAGCTATCCTCATGGGTATGCCCAGGAAAATGACCCATATCCAGGTGTGGACACAATAATGACTGATGGAGCAGTGGAGGTACTGCCACTACAGGAGCAAGATCTGCTACAGCCATGTTAGCTAATGGCAGATGCTGCTGTGCTATGTCAACATGGATATAATCATCCTCCCAGCAGGTATTCCATCACAGACACTTCCCGTTCCATCATGTCATTCATCAGAACCATTGGATTGGCCACATGATGGAGGCAGTCACACACATTAACCATACCCTCAGAGACCGCAGTGGAACATGCCTGCACCTTAATGATTACCCTAAAAATACATTGAGTCGTATGCAATGACAAACCAGGATTAGTTGGAGAGTGGATAGCAGGACTCCACTGAGCACCCTAATAACCCTTCTGCATGACACCTTACCCACATGGCCACAGTCTGCTGTCATTGAAACCTCTGTACCCACACTACCCTCCACCAGACCAATATCTGAGGACTCAGTGGCATAGGTATGCATAGGCCCATTGACTGTATCTGAAGGAAATAAAGGGGATGGTTGAATGTCAACCTCAGTGTCAGATTCAGCATCTGCACCCCTTGACTGTGCTATTGTTTGACCATCAGCAGCATCAGAGTCTACCGATACTTTGACATCAAGTGGTAAGAGTCCTACACTTCCACTGTCAGGATGACTTGAGATAATAGGCAACAAACCTACACTTCCACTGTCAGGATGACTTGAGATAATAGGCAACAAACACAGGAACACAGCTGATACTATACTAAATATTATATGATAATAAAATAGCACTGGTCCCACTATTACAGATGGCACAGCATGACTGCTGTGAGTTTATAAATCCTATGTACCTAGTTACAGAAGCTTGAGAACACAAAACTTGACCTCAGCACCACAGCACAAGTTCAACTTAAATGGTGTCAGAGTGTACTTTATAGAGGATGACATTGTCAGTGTCTGCTTTGATGAAGATTTTAGGTGGTTTGTCTCACACACTGCTCTAAAATGGTCTCCACAATGAGAGATAACTGAACATAAACACATACAAGTTAACTGCAATGAGTTTAAACCCCCTAACTACTAGTCATAGTACTTAACACAAGTGTTAAGGCACAAGTCTGACTTTCACACTCGCAGACTGTACTTTGTAGCACATGACATCATGAGTGTTTTTTCATTTGAGAAGAAGGTGGTAGGAAAAGTGTTTCATATGCTGCTCTAAGATGGTCTCCATGATGACAGCTAACTGAACACAAACACAAGATGGCTGCAGTGAGTTTCAAACCACTACTTACCTATTTACAGGAATGGTATCTGCACTGTGTGTCGATGAAAGGATAGTCTACCTTTACTTCTTTTGACTACATAATATAGACCCGATTCTCCATTAGACTTGATTGCTGAGAGTAGGATACTTGGCTAAACCTGTAAGGGCCCTAGTAGCCTCCTATCACGTGCTTCAGACTATGCACACTGTGACAAAGAGAGATACTGCCATCCCAGCTAGCTGGAATTTTGTAAATAATTATATGTTATTAGTGAATATCAAAATGTGTAAGATGCTTGTGTACAAATGTATTACTATGTCATGCATATATCTGTTTTGTACAAATGTGTGCGTTGAAAAGATATTTTATAATGTTTGTGTGAAATGCATCTACAGTGTGCCCTACTGGAGGAAAACAGAAATGTACATGCACTATCGTACCTGTCTAAAAGTATACATTTTAACAGTAGAAACTGGAATACAAGAAGTTAACTTCAGTCCAACAAATTTTATGAAAATAACTGAAATTAAATTAGTTTATAAGTAAGTTTCAATGCAGCAAGAAAAATGTCTAAAACTAGGGAACTTTCTGTATTGTCTCACGGGCGAAATAATTACTAGTCTTGAAATGTGCAGAATGTAATTGTTTTATCACTTCCAGCATCTGCCAAAGATCTAAAGTCTATGCATTTTCACAGGTAGATGCTAAATACTGCCAAGCTTCCAACAGTGGAGGTTTCACCTGGGATAGAGTCAGATGACAAGAAATTAGGTCATTCTGCAACCTATCCCAACATTAATATTTGAGATATTAATTTGAAAAGTCACTTAGACAGAGCATCCTGCATTATGTCTTGGACCTGACAAAAAACATTCACCACATCTGTCTTGCTCTATAAGTAGGTTCTAGCTTGTATTAATTCTCTTTGATACAGTCAGGAATGTAGTGAAGGTAGGTTTATTTATTTGAGACTGGCCTGCAATGTTGTTTTAAATATTTCCTGTGGTTTTGAACTCTGAGGTCACTGTGAATTACAGAAACATAATTGTAAGGATACACCAGTCATCCATATAGTTCATATGATATTAACTGCTATATATGCTTATTGTTACGTATAATTATCTTTATATTGGTATTTATTTCCAAAATTAAGCGTAACAGCATTAATAAAGTTTGTAGTATGCTGGATTAGAATCCTGGCTCATCTGTATTGTAGCTATAAAATTTGCACCTGTTGCCACAGGGGAAGCTAGGAAGCAGGTCTATTTGTTACGCCACTTATGCATGCAGAAGATGTATCTTTTTATGAAGTTACAATGTATCATTTTTGTCTGCAGGTGTTCTGCATGAGTGCTGACCTCTGCTCCATGCCGCTTTCCATGTTTGTGGGAGGGGGGGTAAAAAAGTAACAATGTATCTTTGTCTGCAGCTGTGAGGTGTGTTTTTTCACAGTTAAGGAACTGTTGAAGCTGCAGTAACCACACTACCCCGATCAAGTGTCTCATCTTCTACTTGTCCAATAACTGAGGTCTCAGTGGAATAGGTATGCATAGGCCTACTGAGTGTATCTGAGGGAAATACAGGGGATGGCTGAATGTCAACCTCAGTGTCAGATTCAATCTCTGTACTTTTGGCATTTTGGGGGTTTCAGACTGACCATCATCATCAGAGACCACCGATACTCTGACATCAAGTGGTAAGAGTCCTACACATGCGTGGGAAGATTTGATTGAAGAAAGAGAATTACACTGGCAACTTAGGTTAAATGCCACAGCCCTGCCTGGACTTAATGATTCTTTATCCATTGGTAGCGTTTTAGGATTGAAATCCTATATTGTAAATTATATAGATATTTGGTCTAAGACGTTATTGATTGTTTTACTCTTTCATTTTCTTTTAAAGTGGTTTCTTCCTCCTTAAGTGTGTTTTAACAAATGTTTTGCCAAGAATGATCATTTGACCTTAATGGAGGGGATTTAAAATGTGTATTGTTCATTGAGTCTGATGAAGTATACAATGACAGCGGCCAAAAGTACTCAATTTCATTAATAGTGTTTTTCACCGAGTGGATTATTAACTCCTTTTTTAGTATTTTTAGCAGCAGTTCCTGCTTCTCTTGGATTTGGAAATAACAGCATTCTTGAAGTTTGTTTGGCTCCTGATTTTACTCTAGGCCATGTAAGTCAGACTTGTGCGGAGGCACTTGCATTAAGTACTGTATTCCTATAAACAAGCAAGTAGTAGTTTGAACCTCAGTGCAGCCAACTCGTCTGTTTGTGCTCGGTTAGCTGTCATTGTGGAGACCATCTCACAGCAGCATGTGAGACACTCTTCCTATCATCATCTCAAAAAATACTGAAGATGTCATGTGCTGTAAAGTACACTCTGATTGTATGAAAGCCAGATGTGTGCCATGGTACTTGCAATAAGTACAGTGTTCTGTAAATAGGTAGGGGTTCACAACTCACTGCAGTCAACTTGTTTGTGTTCAGTTAGATGACATTGTGAAGAAAATTTTAGAGCTGTGTGTGAGACACTCCTCCTGCCATTTTCTTCTCAAAGCATACTGATGATGTCATGTGCTATAAAGTGCAGTCTGATGGTGTGTGAGGCATGCACCTTTGCCCTTGAGTTAAGTAGTATGACTGGTAGATAGGGGGTATAAACTCACTCACTGCAGTCAACTTGTGTTTAGCCAAATAATACTGTGGTGACAATTTTACACCAATATTTGACTCCACATCTATATCAGACACTCCTCCAAACATCATCTCAGTATACAATGCTGCTATCATCCTCTACAAAGGGCACAGTGGCATTGTTAAAATCAGACATATGTGGTAGTGCTAGCTTTACAATGTATGGAATCCAACATCTATACCTACTTGGGTTTAATATTAAAATCTGACCTTAGTCAACTGCTGTGTGTGTGATTGGAGGTATATTACCGTCATTGTATGATCTTTTTAATCTCTTTTCATTTGACTTCCACTCCAGAGACATTGTAACATCCCTTCTGTCCACATAACATCCTTTCTGCAGAAGACTGGAGGATATCATCTCAAAGATGCATACACACATCATGAAGCAGAGCCCTTCCATGACCCCCTGCAAACTTATCTCCAGAACACGGGATTTGTGGTTGCTAATTCTCTTATGGGGTGGTGCACGTCACATATGGACTGAAGCAGTACGTAATACAACCAAACACAATCAATATCTTCCATCCTACAGATATAGCAGTATTTGTTTAAATGCCATAATAATGGCTAGACTTTTATTTAATATTGGTTGTTAGCCTAGTAATCTATCACCCTATGAACTCTGCACATGTCAGTGTTGCTGTCATCTACATGTGCTTAGTTGAGATGTGGATGTATGGTAACCCTACAACAGTGTATTCCAATCTGTGATTTGAGGAAATGTATTGATGGGTGTGGCTGCTATTTGATTGTGTTCTCCTTCCAAATCAGCTGTATTAATATGCCTCCCAAGATATATTGACATGGGATGATACTATGCATATTGTTGCCTTACTAAGGCATGTGTTTTGTAATTGAGCTGATCAACATTCTACACAGTTCTCATTCAACCATCACAGTGACACCTGCAGTATGGCACAGGTGTACATGTATATATCTACCATCATTAAATGTTATGAGATACATCTGTATAGCATCATACTGACTACATGGGCATAAATGTCTTGTTTCATCCATGTACTGTAATGCAAAGATATAATTATTTCAGATTTAACTGCAACCTTGGTGAATTCATTGCATACACAATTAGCTGCTGTTCTCAATAGTTATTGAGGTGGTTACAGCAGCATTGTGTGACTATCAGCATTTGTGTCAGTAACTGTTCTGCATGAAGCACATATGGTATCAGGGCCCTTACACACAGCTTTATAATGAAAAACATACAGGTATATGATGAGCTATTGAAGCAACTATGAGACATAGGTAGAGTTGTATGACTGAGTGAACAGTTCCATTGTGTGGTATGTGATTCATACCCACAGTTATTTAAAAATAATTTGGACAACACCTCAAAATATAATTATGAAGTGTTAAAAGGTAATACACAACTAAGTGCAGAACTGTTTGTGGATGCACCACCCATATTCAACCATAGGAAAGACACACTCTGCCAGATGATAGATTTGAGTCAAGCTTCACCCCCTATCCACTCTGGACATCACCCAAAGTATACATGCAAATATTACTCAAGTTATTTTCTCAAGAGAGCAGCTCATCTATGCCCCAAGACTAAAAACATGGCATCAATGGGCCATGACAACATCTCAAGATGCCTTTTCAATAACTTAAAACCTGACCTAGCAGACACAGTTGGATCCCTTCTTAACAACACTCTCCAGCCAGGTTATGTTCTGGCAGGAGGGTGTACAGTAACAGTCATCCATCTGATTAAGTGGGTGGGCAATCTCCTGAACCAGGGAATTATAGTTCCATAAGCCTGACTCATCTCACTTCTAAGACAATCAAAGGAGTCATCATGGACCTTATCAGAAAGGACACAGGTAATCTCCTGACTGTTAACCCAATCTATTTTTGATTCATTAAAGCTACACCATGTCTGTTAAATCTGTTTGGCTTCAAGAAGGTTGCCAAGGGCATGGATGAGGGAAAGACTGCCCATCCCACCTAACTATGCCTGACTAAGGCACTTGACACAACTCCATACTCTGATATTACAGAGAAACTGTCTCAACTGGGCATAAACACATACGTCACCAGGTGGGTAGCCAAATGGATCACTGACAGGATATGTACCATCAGAGTGTGTTAATTCACCTCTAGTAAGTGACCACATCCATACCACAGGGTTCTGTAGCAGGCCCAGTTTGGCATTTACTTCTTTGAAGTCAAGACAAACTTAGAGAACCTTTGTCTCGCCAGCTTTGTGGATGAAATCAAAATATGGATAATCATTGAATGCACGAGCACTATTGCAGAGAGTATTAATGCACAAAAAATGATTGGTGCCAGAGCCATGGAAACACTAAATGAACACAAAAGCAGAATTAATCCCTTTTGGAAAGCAAATACTCAAGCTAATTACACTATAGACAGCACATCCCTATGAGTGCCTCCAGTGGTAGGTGATCTGGGTACTTATTTAGATAGTAATCAGAACTAAGACCACCGTGTATCCACAATGGTGACAATTTACTTGTATGTGGTGACACAACTCATAAGTATGGGCAGACCATCCTCATCAAAGGACATAATACCACTGTACTCAGCCCTCGTCACACCAGTAATTGAGAAGAATGCACTCTTTTACATGTGCCTCACCGCACATCTGCAATAGCTGGAGCAATCCCAGAGATTTTGTACAGTGACGATGGATGATGTAAACAAGTCATATACAGAAACATTGAAAGCCCCATTACTGTATTATATCTCTAACAGCTTAATAAGGCTTGATCTGTGTCTGGCCCGACAGGGCACCCTCCAATCTGCCTCTGATAGAAATGTTACACATTGTTAACACAAACTGCATAAGTGTCACTCATTCCAAGGGGGTTAACCTAGCCTCTGATATAATAAATCATGTTTGAGAGATAAATACATTTCTATAGAACATGCTTGTCATTCACATAAAGCAAAGGACCTTCCTGACCCTCTTTGTGTGCAACCTAAATCAGTGGATGGTTAATCATGATTGTATTGCTGATGTTGTGTCCATGTCCTTCATCGATAGAGATAGTTGGTATTAGATAACCTAGCACCTGCACATCCCTTTTTCAACATTGTTCACATAGCTATTGAGAATTGTGTAACTCATGTTAAATATGGCTAGGCTTTTATGAGATCTTGGGACTTTAGCCTAGTACTCTATGTACCTGTTAACCTATGATGTTCAGTTGTATCTTAGGTACAGCTATAATGAGAATGTACAGTGTCAGGGGTGTACCAGTACATCTCGCTAGAATTACCAGTTGATAGTTTGTATGAACACATATGGATACAGGTCAGGATTTCATTGTACAGTAGTGTAAAATTTTTTGTCAATGTCAGAGTGACCGTGATTATGTGGCACTTGTCTTGGGTTTGACATGTGCTGATAGAAAGCATGCACCATGTAGTGTTTGGTATGTGTACAATATCACATAACAGCTTCCTCGCTCATTGACACTAGACTTTGCAGTGCTGTAGTTTCAGTGCACATGAGCATACCTGATGCACTGCCATCAGTCTCACCTTCTACTGTACCAGTCATTATAATGGTTCACTTCTTAATACACACATCATTTACAGATGCTGCAGACAATATCCATTGATATTACATGTGCCAGATGTATGGAACACAGCTGTGTGTAGGGAATCTACTGATAGTGTTTTATCTGTTTGCCCGATACCTATGTCATCCTGGGATGCTTTACTTTTGGCACAGTGAGCTCCCACACGTCTTGTCAGCCATACATAAGTATTCTTTGGGATGCATAACCATTATGAGTTGACAGTGCAGACTTCCATTCATGGTGTTCTACAAGATGCATGTGTGATATGTAGTAAATACATAGCTCATTGCCAACACTGATGGCATGGGTTACATTCTTGAAGGTGTGGATTGTGGTTTGTGTGTCATGCAAACCTCTCAACTGGGTATGATTTCCCCTAATTTAAACTACAGGTGTAACACTGTACCTCTTAACCTTTCCAAAAAGTGGTCATTTTTGAGGAAGGTGTGTTGAATTCTCCTTGTAGATTACTGACAAATCATCACACTCCTACAAGTTCCTGCAGTACTTGCATAATACCTTGCACTCAGAAATTTTATCACAATGTCACATATTAATGGTGGTATTATTTTAAAACTGTCCATGATTGTTGCTGCTTCTGTCTAATGTTTTCCATGGACCCGTTGCTATGTGTCCCTGATTAGTTGAGATCTATGCTGACATTTCAGTCATATTCAAGTGACTTACTTTGTACACCTTCACAGTATGCACATATCCCTGCTGTATACACGGCCCTTGCTAAATGTCATCTCCAGTGATCATGTCAGGATGTTTATATCACAACTAATCATCTCCATTGATATGTAACCTTGTGTAATACTCACATAAAACATACTGGAATGTGTGATATAAATATACTCACATAGGAAGTGTAAACAGCAGTACTTTCTGTGTTATGTACATATGCATTTAATGTTATGCTACTAACTTGTCTTTGGAGTGTATCTACATTTACATGCCCTTATGTGGTGCACATTAACGTGTGTGCCATGCTTTCTTCATCTTTCTTCATTCCTAACATTCCTGTCTGTGGCCCTTTCCATTATACACACTTCCCCAGACTAGTGTATTTATAATACATTCTATGTATAGGTTCATAGGTTGGTACTAGGCTATCAGCCCTAGGGCCTATACAAGCCTAGCCATAACAATTCCCTGGCTATTTCTTCCCACATTATTTACATTCCTGGACCCCTGTCTAGCAGGGCGACTGACGTGATCCCTGGGGTGAATTTCCTCTCTCCCATCCAATCGTCAAGGGTTCCTCTTGAAGAGGTCCAAAGAGGCACTCTGCTTGACATGTATGGGCAATCTATTCCAGAGTCTGGGGAGTCTCTGGGTCAGGAACCTATCCCTCCAGCATGTTTTGTTTATTGTGATGACAAGGTTTAGATCCCTGGAGCGTGTAGCTCTGAGGGATTGGGATTTCTTTAAGTGTAGCATGTCCAACAGCTCTGGGTTTGACATGGCCTTGTATGTTAAGCAGAGATCGCCTCTGAGTAGACGATATGCGACAGAGTATAGCTAGAGTTTTTTAAGGCGGTCAGCGTAGGGCATCTGCTTTAGGCCTGTGATTCTTTTAGTGAGGTATTTCTGAGGCCTTTTCAGTTGTTGCAGATGTCTTGAGAGGTACATACCAAATGGGGCATTGTATTCTATAATGGGTCTAATGAGGGATGAGTACAGTGGGACAATGACCTCCTTTTTTCTGGATGAAAAGCCCTACGTGATGAGGTGTGCCACATAGGATTTCCTGATTGTTGTGGCGATGTGGTTATCGAAGGTGAGACCACTGTCCACCTGTGTCCCTAAGTCTCTTATCACACTTTGTGTGTGTACTGCCACCTATATGGTAATTCATGGATACATGTTTTTTCCCAAAGGGGATAACAATACATTTCTTGGCATTGAGCTTGAGCCCATGGCTCTGGCACCAAGCATCTGTTTCTGTAAGGCCCTTTTGTAGAGTATCCACATCATTTGGGGATTCAATAATGGCTCCCAGTTTGCAGTCATCTGCAAACTTTGTTAGCTAGAGTCCCTTAGTGTTGACCTGTACTTCAGAGAAGTAGATGCCAAACAAGAGCGGCCCCAGGACTGAACCCTGAGGTACTCCACTTGTCTGGAGCTGGATGATCACCATAAATCCTTTATTTCAGTATGCCAAAAACATGTTATAGTGTACATTGCATTGAGCACACTTTTCTATAATGTATTTCTACTGCATTTATTGCATTAGTTTTATACTTGATCACTGTGGCTGCCCGCACAATTTCACCGAGCAAGTCTGCCCATAGGTAAATTTGTCCACATGTGCTATATGCATTCATGTTGCTTTGCAGAGTCTTCTGGTGGCAACACTGTTGCTGGCCACAAAAAAATACTTGCATTCATGTAAGTGAGATGCACAGCATGCATATGTGATTAGCAATGCTGTTCACAGCACAGACATGTAAACTCAGTGTAGGCTTCACCCTAGGCCTACAGAGTTTATTGAAATTTCAGGGCAACTTTTTTACAGATGGTGTCAGGACGGCAAGTAAATCTGATAATTCTTGCAAATGTGAGAGGCAATGACTACAGTGAAGTATGTGTATGTGTCTTCCACAATTTGTATGATTTATTCTTACCTCTGTACAGTAGTTGTTAGTATCATAGCCTCACCTCAGGCTTTGTGCCCACTGAATGGCGCACAGTGATAGTTATCCCACTCCACAAAGAGAGAGCCACCTCAGGCCCTGGGAACTACTGCCCCATTAGCCTAACGAGCCTGGTCTGCAAGGCCATGGAACGTATCATCATGGAACTTATAAACAAAGACATTGGTAATCTCCAAACTCTGGAACCCACCCAGTTCGAGTTTGTAAAAGGCAAATCTTGTCTCTTAAATCTGACAGACTTCTTTGAAGCAGTCAGCAAAGCTGTAGATGAGGATAAGGTGGTTCACACAGCCTATCTAGATCAGACCAAGGCTTTTGACACCATCCTCCACTCTGGAATTATAGATAAACTCACTAAACTAGGTATAAATCCCTATGTCACAAGATGGGTTGCCAACTGGCACACTGACAGAACCCACACTGTGAAAGTTGCAGACTCCAAATCAGACTTCAGACCAGTGACAAGTGGAGTGCCACAGGGTTCAGTCCTGGGTCCTCTCCTGTTTGGTATCTACTTTTTCTGAAGTACAAGCTAACAGAAGATCTTTGGCTAATGAAGTTTGCAGATGACTGCAAACTAGGAGCCATAATTGAAACTCCTAATGACGTGGACATCCTACAAAAGGGCCTCACTGAGACAGATGCCTAGTGTCAAAGCCATGGCCTCAAGCTCAATGGCAAAAAGTGCATTGTCATCGCCTTTGGTAAAAACTCTGTACCCATGATCTACCACATAGCTGGTAGTCTACGTAACACTGAAAATGTGAGGAGACCTTGGGACACAGGTGGACAGTAGTCTCTCCTTTGATAATCACATCACCACAGTAGTCAGGAAATCCTTCTACATGGCACACCACATCACAAAAAGTTTCTCATCCAGGAAAAAAGAGGTAATTGTTCCCCTCTAATCATCACTCAGACTCATTATAGAGTATAACGCCCCTTTTGGTATGTACCTCACAAGATATCTACAACAACTGGAAAGGCAGCTGAAATATCTCACAAAGAGGATTACTGGCCTCAAATAGATGACCTACGCAGACAGTCTCAAAACTCCAACTTTACTCCATTGCACAAGGCCTACTCAGAGGTGATCTCTGCCCAACATACAAAGCTATGTTGAACCCAGAGCTGTTGGACATGCTCCACTTAAAGAAATCCCAATCCCTCCAAGCTACA
Source organism: Protopterus annectens (assembly GCF_019279795.1). Lineage (NCBI taxonomy): Eukaryota > Metazoa > Chordata > Ceratodontiformes > Protopteridae > Protopterus > Protopterus annectens. The sequence goes on along the minus strand of NC_056749.1, from coordinate 826,985,242 downwards.
CACTCTAGGGACCCAAGCCTTGTCACCACAATAAACAGAACATGCTGGTGGGATAGATTCCCATCCCAGAGACTTCCCATACTCTGGAACAAACTACCTATCTATATCAAACTACCTATCTATATCAAAACTACCTATCTATATCAAAACTACCTATCTATATCAAACAAAACTCCTCATTAGCACTCTTCAAGAAAAATCTTGATTATTGGATGGGAAATGAGAAATTCACGCTGGGGATCATCTCTGTGGCTCTGCTCAACAGGGACACAGGAAAATAAGTTTCTTGGGTGGCGAAAGCCAGGGTACCTTTTTGGCTAGGATTATACAGGCTCTAGGGCCAAAATTCTGTACCTACCTATGAACCTACAATTATTACCTATTTTGCAGGCCTCACTTCCAAATACAATTTACTAGTGTGCCTATCTTTCTGTAAATGACAAGGGGTGGTGCAGGTTTTAAAATGATTATTTCTGCAGATATTAGCAGATATGCTAATTATTTGTGTCTGGACAGGTCTACTTTATATGAATGAAAGACCACTTACCCTAAGATGACATCACTGAAACCCGAGTTGAATGAATAACCATGTTTCCAATGGTAAGTATCCAGCTGAGCAACATTTAACAAAAAAATGCACCACACTATCTGCAACCCACACAGCCTCCCTCACACTCCTTAACCAAATATACAGACTCTGGGATTGCACTACAGTGGGGAAAAGGGCAAATTTCCCCATATCGGCCAACTGGATACTTAACCAATGGAAATGTTTTGGTAACATGGTATCTCATCTTGGCGATGTCATTTTTGGGTAACTGGTCTTTCATTTGAAGGAGACCTGTCTGGACATATATCCTGAATAGCATTTTCTGCATTCTTTGTCATAGTAAGGACAGTTTGTACATGATGTTAGATGAAGATTTCATCCATCATCACCTCAATGTCACTAACAGAATCTTACAGATGATTTTACAAAATTCCCCAGCCCATGAATAATGATAAAATTATTGCATTAAGGTAACATGTTAGTATTATGCATCAGCACAGTCACGACAGACCTCAGACACCATCCATAAACCTAACACATCCACACACATATAGAGTATTTGCATGGATGAGATGAATACAAGGAGAGATGGCCGTACACCTAGCAGTGTTTGTTTTAATGAAACATTAATGGTCATGTTTTTTCTGTTGTCCTTATTAGTTACATGCTGGGTGGCATGAAGTGAGTGACATGGGGATATAGAAGGCTTAGGAGAGGGAGAATCGGCTTATGAAAATCAGAGCAAAGTTAGCTAAATATGAGATAGCAGTGGGGATGCATGTCACCTTCAAATACTCATTCATGGATATCTCAATGAGAAATCATAAGTTGTGAATTTTTTAATATGTCTGTGATGAAATATTTAATACACATATATCATCACACTAAGATACATCTGTAATTAAACCCTTGAGGCTACCATAACAAAAAAATATCAGTCAACTGATTTATCACAACACTCCACATATGAATTTGCATTGTGTTGCATTCAGCAGTATAAGTAACTGTCAAAGTAAAGGTTTTAAAGCACTGCTTTTACTCTCCTTTAACTCTGTGTTCCTTTGGTGAAGTGAGTTTAAGCAACATTGCTCAGAGATAAACAGACTAGTGTGACTGATGGCAAAAACTCACCAGTTTTTGCAATAGGACATGAAGGGCTATTCACCATTGCTCAGCATTGGTGTGTGATGCCAAACTCCATGCAAATGCAGAGGACAAAAATTGAATGCTTTTATTAAAGGACATTTCTGACATGTGGTATGTGATTCTATTTTTTGCCCAGATTAAAGGTGTGAAAATGAGTTAGGTAGGAAAGTGGTGAAATGAGGGGGCAAGCAGAAAGAAGAAAGGAAGCAATGTAGGAATGTGCAGGAGGGAATTAGGAAAGAACCGTAGCTATCCACTTCAACAGTGTAACATGAACATGGATAGAATATTGGATGAATTTGGACTGTCACCATAACACAGATGGGTGACAGCAATGCAATCATGTTGTATAGCCAATTGGACCAAATTCAAGTGTGTAGAAAATACATGTGTGAAGTGGAGAGATATGTATCTGACAACATTTTTTTTGTGGGACAGGTACCCATTTTTTATTTCAAAAAGACAGGAATGTTGAGGAAGGCATAATGCCAGAGTCAAGTAGGTAGGATAGGTGTGGAAGCAGGTACAGACAAACAAGACAGCCACAGGGATGGTGAGGGACACAAAACGTCAGGGGATGCCATAATTGGGGATGTAGAGGTGACATGTTTTAAGGATAGAGGCTACAATGAAAGACTGGTACATCGTGTTATTGATGATAGTGTTAAGTTAAGACAGACTAGATATAAGCCCTGGTTAAAGAGAATATATGGAGGGGAATAGTCAATTGATAATAATGCATACGTGCAAATGGGTCCCAAACTGATGTTCACATATGGCAGCAATATAAAAGACATTAATAGGATTATACAAACTAACTGGAACATTTTAACCAGTGATATTGGATTAAGGGAGATTGTAGACAATAGTCCCAGTTTCCGATATAGGAGAAACAGGAACCTTAAAGATCTATTGTGTAAGGAGAAGATGAGTGGTCAAGGTGGATCTTTGAAGTTCACTGCAGGAACACTTCCCTGTGGGATATGTAAGGCCTGTAGTCATATTAATAAAGAAACCACATTTATACATCCAGTAACTAAGAAGGTGTTTCATTTAAAAGGAAGGGCCACATGTAGGACCATGAACATAGTGTACTTAGCTGAATGTGTTGAATGTCCTTGTTTCTATGTTGGAATGACCAACAATATGTTCAAGGTTAGAATCTTGCAGCACTTGAGTAGCATCAGGAATAGTGACCCAAGTAATGCCCTATATAGGCATATCAGTGGCAACCCCACACATAGCTTCAAATTCAGGGCTATTGTTAACATCAAACCAAACAATAGGGGGGGGTGATGTAAAACATCAGACAGCTTTGGCTGAATCAAGATGGATCAGAGTTTATGGCACACAGAATACCAGGATTAAATGATGTCATTCCAGTTAAACCACCCTCCAAAATAGGCGGGTTTTTCACTAGATGCTATTGGTTGTCTCATCTTTTAAAAATGTTGTTTGAAGAATGTATTTTTGTCTGATGAAGGGTGTAACCCGAAAGCGCTTACCTGGTGTTTTATTTGTCTATGTTGGATTAAATTTTATCTATATTTTATCAACACAGCAGTTTTCCTGTTGCTTTTCACTTGGACTTCCTGTTGGATTGCTTGACATTTAGATTTTTCTGCATTCACAGAAGTAACTTCGCCAGATGGCTGAGGCATGCAGCAATGCTGCTTTCTAAGGCCTCATGCACCATCCCTTGCAGCTGCTGGTGAGTGACATAATCCCCATCAGCACCAATACTCCCAGTGGGTACCAATACACCACCTGCTGGGCTAATGCTACCTGATGTGAGGGCCTATGTAGTTCAGGGGCTGCAGAGGCAGTACTGCCAGGTTGTATCGCAGATGTGCTGGATGTAGGTGTGGCAGCTGTTGGAGGGGTGGCAGGCTGAGCTGTACTGATTGGTCTAACTCCCTGTGCTGGAAATCATTTTGTTTGTTGACAGACAATGGTGACATCAGAAAGGTGTGATCACACATATAAAAATTAAGAGAGAGAGATAAGGGGTGGGGTAAGAGAAGAAAAACTGATAATTATAAGAAGAACAATTATATATCACATACAATGCAAATATATTTTTACTTTAGCTATAATTTTTTAAAGTCATAAATAGGATTGAGAATTGTACCAAATAATCATTACAATATGCATATATGGTTGTAAAGATAATACAGATTAATTTAACATGGCGTTTATGCCAAATTAGATTAAATTAATGTTAAATAATTATTATTAGAATGCATTTCTTACTTGTGGGATTTGAACCTATCAAACATGAATACACTATTACACTCGCCTATTACAATTACCTTGAGCTATAGAACAAAGTACACTTGCTAGTTGTTGCAGTTAAAATCTGCATGCCTAAGTTGATAATAATGTAAGGAAGAGCAATATTTTAATATAATCATGTTGTTTTGTGCTGCATAATAGCCCTGGCCTCTGTGGGTCTTTGCAAGCATTCAGCATGCGCCTCCCTCTTCACTGAAGTCTACTGAGCAGCTGAAAAATAAAGGAAGGTCCCTTGTATATACCAATTTAATTATGTAGTGTTCCTTGGTTTGTACAAACCTTATGATTTGTGTGTAGCCAAAACAAAAGTGTGTTTCAAGTGCTTTTGTCTTGAAAATGTGTAGCCATCCTGATATTTCAGTGGGAAACATAATACATTACTAAACTGGTATCCCTTGGTTTGGACAGACCTTGGTTTGTTTGTGACGATGTGGTGGGACAACCACATAACATTCAGTTTTAATAAGTGAAGAATGAGTTTCCACTGCTTAATGTTGACAAATGAGTACATAAGTAAGACTTTAGTCAAGTGATATTTGTGTTGTACCCTTCTCTATCTTATGTCACATAGGATTATGGCACCCATGCATACAGATCCATGTAAACTCCCTTTCAGATGTAATAGTGCATGCATTCAGGCACCATGGTGACTTTCTGCTTGAGAGAGGATGTGGGGATATGGCTGACAGAACGCAGATTTGGAACCAGGTAATGAATGATATCAGTGGATCACATCAGGACTTATGATTGGGTATATCATAGGGCCAATGATGTGATATCATCCTAGAGGAGAGCAGATGCAGTTGCCCAAGAATAGCTGGCTATTGGGGGGGTGGGGTGGGTGCTACTGAGCCCTACTGACATCAAATGAAGAGTTCCTGTCCACTGTCAGAGTTCAAGACAGCTCAGTGAAAACTGCACTCCAACATGTGATCAATGTCTGTGCTAATGTGTCTTTGAGGACAACTGTATCCCAGAAGACAGCTTCCTGGTAAGCTTATGTATTATATATGGCAAGTTTTAGATTTGCTTGTATAGTAAAATATATAAATTTGAGTAATGCTTCTTTCGGTACCCATTGATAAGTTAATAGACTTATATGACACAGTTGTTTATTACACAAGGGCCATGGGTGAACATGTCAGCCAAGTTTCAGTTGCAACTATTTTTTGTAGGACATACACATAAAAGAATTACAGCTTTTGTCTGACTTTCAGAACTTCTCAGGTCAGAACAACTTTACTGTACTTACTTTAATATTCAGTTGTATATTTTTTGTGTGATTTTTGCCACAGAAGTTGATTTAAGTTCTCATTGAATTCTGTTACTGATTTTGGTTAGTCTTTTCTTTTGTAATATTTTATTAATTTGAAGCTGAATATGGATTCCTTAAATGAGTATGTAATTAATGATTTGCTAATGCACAAATATCTTATACAGTGTAATAAATGCTTTGCATATTTAAAAGATAACACCCGTCCTGAGATCACTGGTGGCCAGTGTTCCTCATGTCAAACGTTGGATGATCTGCTTACCATTATTAGATGTAAATCTAGAACTACAAAATGAACTGGCACCTCACCTAAGTGTCAGGTTTAATCATAACCTCACCTCAGGCTTCATGCCCACTGAGTGGTGCACAGCTACAGTTATCCCACTCCACAAGTGGGGATCCACCTTGGATCCCAGGAACTATCGCCCCATCAGTCTGATGAGCCTGATATTCAAGCCTATGGAACGTATTATCATGGAAGTTATAAACAGACATTGGCAACCTTCAAACACTGGACCCCACCCAGTTTGGGTTCATGAAGGGCTGATCTTGTCTCCTGAACCTGATTGACTTATTTGAATCAGTCTCCAGAGCCGTGGACGAGGGTAAGGCAGTCCACACAGCCTATATGGACCTCGCCAAGGCCTTTGAAACTATCCTCCACTCTGGAATCAGATAAACTTACTAAGCTAGGCATTAATCCCCACATCACTCGATGGGTTGCCATCTGGCTTACTGACAGAACCCACACTGTAAAAGTAGCTGACTCCAAATCCAGCTCCAGACAATTGACAAGTGGAGTACCTCAGGGTTCAGTCCTGGGACCACTCTTCTCTGAAGTACAGGTCAATGCTAAGGGTCTCTGGCTAACAAAGTTCACAAATGACTGCAAACTGGGAGCCATTATTAAATCTCCAAATAATGTGGATACTCTACAAAAGGGCCTTACAGAAACAGATGCTTGGTGCCAGAGCCATGGGCTCAAGCTCAATGCCAAGAAATGTATAGTTATCCCCGTTGGGAAAAAACATGTACCCATGAATTACCCCATAGGTGGCAGTACACTAAACACTGAAAGTGTGATGAGAGACTTAGGGACACAGGTGGACAGTGGTCTCACATTTGATAACCACATCGCCACAACAGTCAGGAAATCCTTCTATGTGGCACACCTCATCACTAAGGGCTTTTTATCCAGGAAAAAAGGAGGTCATTGTCCCACTGTACTAGTCTCTCATTATACCCATTATAGAATACAATGCCCCATTTGGTATGTACCTCTCAAGACACCTGCAACAACTGGAAAGGCCACAGAAATACCTCACTAAAAGAATCACAGGCCTAAAGCAGATGCCTTATGCTGACTGCCTTAAAAAACTCCAGCTACACTCTTGTCTGATATAGTCAACTCAGAGGCGATCTCTGCTTAACATACAAGGCCATGTCAAACCCAGAGCTGTTGGACATGCTACACTTATCCCAATCCCTCAGAGCCACATGCTTCAGGGATCTAAACCTTGTCATCACAATAAACAAAACATGCTGGAGGAATAGGTTCCTGACCCAGAAACTCCCTAGACTCTGGAACAGACTGCCCATACATGTCAAGCATAGCACCTCTTTGGCCCTCTACAAAAGGAACCTTGATGTTTGGATGGGAGATAGGAAATTCACCCCAGGGATCACATCAGTCGCCCTGCTAGACAGGGGTCCAGGGAAGTAAATAGTGTGGGAAGAAATAGCCAGGGAATTGTTATGGCTAGGCTTGTATAGGCCTTAGGGCTGATAGCCTACTACCAACCTATGAACCTGGACTTTGAGGATGATTGCACTTGTGCAATTGGCCTGGCTTGGAGAACTGCTGTTACATATATTAACAACTGGACTGGAGCGATAGATAATGTTAGACAAAAAGCAAATAGAACACATTTAAGAAATGATGTGTCTGTTGTCTGTAAAGAGTATTCAACCCCTGTGAAACAAGATGATATCACTTACAACTTTAGAATTCTGGATACAAGTATTCAGCAATCTGAGGTTGTGGAGTGTTTAGAAGGAAACAAAAAAAAAGGAAGGAAAAGAACCTGATTGTAAAGTAAAGAGAATAGATACGGAGAAGGACACCGATTTATAATGTAATACATAGAAAAATGCTATAATTTCCTGTAAGCTATCAGAAGATCTTCAATCTACAGAAAAAGGCATAATTTTTTTCAAGAGAAGGTAGAAAAAAGAGGCAAGGGGCTGGTGAAAAGGAAAAATTCAAAACTGAACGTGGAAGGATTGAAGAATGTTACTGTAAGAATAAAAGAAGAAAAAGACGGACACCGATTTATAATGTAATACATAGAAAAATGCTATAATTTCCTGTAAGCTATCAGAAGATCTTCAATCTACAGAAAAAGGCATAATTTTTTCAAAAGAGAAGGTAGAAAGAAAAATGCTACAGTTTCCTGTAAGCTATCAGAAGATCTTCAATCTACAGAAAAAGGCATAATTTTTTCAAAAGAGAAGGTAGAAAAAAAGAGGCAAGGGGCTGGTGAAAAGGAAGAAATCAAAACTGAACGTGGAAGGATTGAAGAATGTTACTGTAAGAATAAAAGAAGAAAAAGACAGATGTTGACTACATGGCACAAGCTGTGGATTTACAGTGCCAGCTGGATGAGAATTTAATACACAATGAAAACAGTGGAATTAATAAGACTAATAGTGATGAAGATCTATCCTTCGTAACAACTGACAGACCAGATATTATTGTTCTAGAAGCCAAAGATTCTTCAGAGATGGTCAGCAAAGATATTCTTGTAATTGGAGATTCAACATTAGAGGAAGTAATATTTATATTTGCAGAGATTATAATGAACATATAGAGTAGTGTTATGCTTGCCAGGAGCAAAAATAGAAGATGTGAAACAAGCCTTGGAACACCTTAATGTAAGGAAGTATGGATCTGTTTTTATTCATGTTGGTACAAATGATGTCACCCGCAAGGATTCTCTGACTGTTAGTAGGGAACTGATGGCCCTCCTAGATGGTATAGCTTGTACTGGTGTTAGGATGTATTTTTCACAAATCACCTGTAGAAAGGATAGTCAGGTCACTGTGAATGAAAAGATTTTTTGGGTAAATACCTACATGGAAAAAATGTCCTGTTTTAAAAAATGGAAATATGTAGAGGATCAAAGCCTCAACATGTTTTAGACAGGATGACATGCATTTGTCAAGTTCAGGGAAGAGAATTTTTGCAGCAGCTATTTTGTAATATTTGACAACACTAAACAGGATTTTTGCCAGGTCGAAAATTTAGCAGTTCATACATAGTAACATGGATGCATCTCTGATAGTTATCAATGCTAGGAACATTAATAATATATTTTTTAATTGCAAATTTTGCTACGTTCCCCACAAGACTGATGTTATTGTTTGTGGAACATGGTTAAAGAACAATGACTGGAAACCAGTTCTGCCAGAGTATAAATGTTTTTACTGTAACATTCTAACAAAAAAATCAGGTGGGGGTGATATGATAGGGATTAAAGATAGTTAAAGAATAGGCAAAATTTACATGAGCACCCTGACTGGAGAGCAAACATTCTCCAGCAGGGTATTAATGTATAAGTAACGTCTGCTGAAAAATGAGTCCAGCACTTCATGGCTTGCATATCAAGCTGTCATGGAGCTCAGACTGAGAAAACGGGACAGCCGGCATTATTTTACGCTTGCTAAGCTGCGCTTTTCCTGTTTAGTGAGTGTAAAAAAAAATAACACAAAAAGTCTATGTATGTATGTATAGGAGTGTGTTTATGTTTCTGTCTGTGTGAGTGAATGCATATATGGAAGCAGAGGAGACTGTGTGAGCTCGAGAGAGGTCTTGAGTGCATAGCTCTCAACTGTCCACATTTTCACAGAATTTCCAGATTTTCACCTGATATTTTTTGTCTGTTCCTCACAAAATATTTGTTTTTTCTGAAGTTTTGCAGCAAATCAATGAGAAGTGAATTCACTAAATAATGATAGGATTTGAGTTTCAGACATTATATTTTTCAAAAAAAATGCATTGTAATGCAATACCTTTTATTTTATTGTACAGAAGTTTATAAGAGCAATGTTTAAAATTTGTTTGGGGCTTTGTTCCCCCCATTATTTTTGGCTTTGTCCAGATTTTTTGTATTAAGAGGTTGAGAGTTATGCCTGTGTAAGTGAATGCAAATATGAAACCAGAAGAGACTGCATATGTATGTGTGTGTGTGTGTGTGTGTGTGTGTGTGTGTGTGTGTGTGTGTGTGTGTGTGTGTGTGTGTGAGACAGTGAATGAGCTTTCTGTAAAATTGTTTCACTTATTTATTTTAATTACTATATTTTTTATATACATTTATGATGTAAAATGCTTCCTCCAACACCATTAACATATACTATAGAAAGTTTGAAACATTTGATGGAGGGTGGAATTATATCAAAAATATATATAAAAGAAATATAGTACTTAAATATAAGTAAGTAAAACAACAATTTTACAGACAGCCCACACACAGTCCATTTTCCTAAGTGCAATAATGTCCTCCCGGATGTATATTAATATGTAATTACAGCCCTTCAGGGGTGTAGAGGGCCTCTACCTGTGGCGTCAGGCTTGATTACACTCCTGGGGAGGGGGTTGTTAATTACACATTAGCAAACACCCCATCAGGCATTACTGCTTCCTTATGAGACTTCTGATTATTACATATTCAGTGATAACATTAATATTATAGAGTGTGTAGAAAGGCAACCCTGGAATACATGATTGCTGGAGTGTATAGACCACCAAATTCAAGAGCAGAGGACCTAGAGGAATTCATACATTTCTTACGTGAAACACAGGCGAGAAGAATAATATTAGCTGGGAACTTAAATTTTCCAGAAACAGACTGCAATAATATTGATTCAACAACATTAGTAAGGATATTATTCACAAAATATATTCAGGAACAATTGCTTCAGATTGTAAAAATAAAACTACCAAGGAATGGAAAACACTAGACTGTGTTCCTAAAGAAATTACTGTTCTTCATGTCAAGTTTTACCACTGCTGATGTGCAGTGATCATGGTGTTATAAAAGTTAATTTGTTGCTAGATAATTCTGCCAAAATGAAACTATAGGTTCTATAAAAATATTTATAAAGGCTAGGAAACAAGAAATGATGACATCATTGTTTGTTAGTTACATTAGACCCAAACCAGAGTATGGAATAACAATATTTATTTATTTATTTTATTTTATTTTACATTTGTTGACCGGGATAGTCCGACTGGATACATGTCCATTTTCAGCGGAGTCCCGGGGAGAAAAGCTCCAAGGGTAAGCAGAAGGAAACATATATAAGAAATATGGAAATATGGAAACCCTATAAGAAAACAAGCATGAGTAAACTGGAAAGAGTACAACAGAAATATATCAAGGGCATCCATGGATGTGAAAATTTAAGTTATTGTGAAAAACTAAAATATCTGAACTTGTACAGTGTCTCTTGCAGATACCCAACAGGAGATCTTATATCTCGAGTGCCCATACAGACACATACACAAATAACAGGTACAGGAGTTATTCGTGTGGCTAACAGCTCAATCTGAAGTAGGAGATTCATTTGTCTGCAACCTGTGGGTTATGGATCCGATATCGGATCCGAACCGGCATGGTTTACCAGCTATGGATCCAAGCTCTCAGCTCCTCCCCTCACCCATAATGCCCTGCTCTACCCTCATGACCTCAGATCTCGTTTGCCGCGCATGGTGACCGGATTGTTTCTCAAGCTCTCCAGCTAAGTGCTAGTTTTCAGTCTTTAAATTGTAAAATTTAAGATTTTTTCTTAGTTATTTGTGTGAAAGTGTAGGTTTCCTTTGGTATATTTACTTTTTAGAGTTTAATCTAAAGTTATATCCCTCCCTCACTGTTGGCGTGTGTGTGTGTTGGGCCTGTGAGTGATTTTGTGTTTCTTTAGTTACTTTTAGTTATAGTAACTACTGTTGTAGATTGGGATGTCTGAGCAACCCAAGTCTATTTTCTAAATGCTCAGTGTGGCCATAAGCTTTCCCAGCTGATGGCCACACTCGTGTTAGATGCCTGGGGTTGAACACCTCACATCTGGATGTTCCATTTGTGCAGGGTTCAACCCCAGGGCATTGAAGGAGCGGAGGTCCAAGCTTGTTTTGGCGGGCCTTTTACCGCCGGACTCGGCTCCGACCTCTGCTCCTTCGGGAGTAACTGCACCACGGTTATTCCTTCTCAGCTCCCCTCCTCCTCCTGGGACTCAACCTCCCGTTTCTGGTTTGGAGGAGAGGGATGCTAAGAAAAGGGACCAGAGGGAGAAGCACCATAAGCGGCGGGCCGAGACCTCTGTTTCGGCCCCGCCAGCCAAGCGGGCTTCTCCCCCGCCTCCGTTGTCGGCTCCATTGTCGGCTCGGTCTCCTCCTCCTCGGCCCCGGTCTCCAGTGTGTTTTTCACAGGGACCTGAGGAGGAGGAGACCCGATCTCCGTCGAGGCTATCGAGGAGGCACTCCAGGCCTACCTCGGTAGCCTCTTCGAGATCTACATAGCCTCGATGCTGATCTGGACCGGATGAGGAGAAGGTTCATCCAGGCCCAGATGCAGATGGGAGTGCTCTTGCCTTCCCCCCCCCTCTGGGGGGGGAGCTCAACACCCTTTTTCAAACCGATTGCTCCTTCTCCGACCCGCTACCCGGGCTCGGAGCAGCTGGAGCCGAGCAACCGGGCGGGGTGGGTCGGCGCCGATAGTACTTTGTACTTTGGATCCGACCCTGCCCTCGAGTGCATCGGATCTGACCTCTCGGAGCCTGGATCCGAGCCTCGAGTGCATCGGATCCGACCTCTCGGAGCCTGGATCCGAGCCTCTGATCCGGGGGGATCAGTGCTCCTTTTGCGCCGTCTGTGTCGGAGCGCACTGTCCTTCGGATCCGGCGCCGGCGCCGGCTCCGATCCACTCTTCGGATCCGAGGGGAGCCGATTGTCGGATCCTTTGGTCGAGGTCGGCTCCCCGGCGTTGATGTAGTGGAGAGGGCCCTGTTGAGGTCTCCGGACCCCGGCACTTGTTTCGGCTCCGTCCCGCGCTCCCTCTGCACTGGGTCAGGCTTCCACCATCCGGCCCTTGGGACAGCCCACTTCTGTGCCCCAAGCAGCTCCACTGGAACAGGTTGCTGCTTGCGAGGAATCCTCTGACAGCCCCCCAGAGGATGTTCCTCGCAAGCATACGTGCAAAAGGAGGCACATTGACTCCCGAGTCTCTCACGGAAGACACGGACTTGGAGGAAGGAAGGCTCCCCACGGTCACCCCCCGAGGATGTCTCATTTGGGGACATCATGGAAATGCTCCGTATAAGGGGGGGGTGGTCTGCCCCAAGTCTTCCTCGGACGAGTCCGTGTTCTTGGAGGCATTTGAAGCGGGCCCGTCTACCTCTTGGGTGTCCCCTCCTGCCGACCCCCTGGTGGACCTCATTACCACCAGGGCGTGGAAGGAACCTGACACCGTGGAGCCAATCCATAAGAGGCCCGATAGGATCCTCAGCCCACCGTCCGACCGTGCCCATTGGAGTAAGGGGCCTCCGGTAGATGCCATGTTGACGGCGGCCACCAAGAGGGAACTTGCTCAGGAGAGTCCCTCAGTCCATCCCCCGAGCAAGGAGTCTCGGATGATGGACCGCTTGGGGAAGCAGATGTTTAGTTCAGCGTCCTTCTCGGTAAGGGCGCTGAACTACCTGGCACACGTCATTAGGATGCAGTGAGATCTCATTAAAGAATACGCTGCATCTCCCCCAGAGTCCATGTCGGAGGAGGACAAGATGCTGCACTCCACCCGCATGGCCACTCTTAGATCAGTTACTAATACCTCTATGCAGCTACTCTCCCATGCTATGGAAGGTGCCGCTAGAGCCACAGGGGCAGGCCTAGTCACTAGATGTCAGGCCTGGCTCCATCACTGCGATTTTTCTGAGCCCTTCAAAGCGTCGTTTGCGAACGCCCCCTTTGATGGTTCTGCCCTCTTTGGCAAAACCGTTTGCGACACTTTGACCCAGAGCGAGAAGGACGGGAAGACGCTGTCTGCCGTCGGAATCCGCTTCTCTGCACCCCAGAGGCCCTACTCTAGGAACCAAAAGGGTCAGAAGAAGATGCGGAAGTTGCAGCAATCCCAGCTTGCTCCGGACAACCAGTCCTTCCGTGGCAGAGGAGGACAGGGAGGACGCCGCCCTAGAGCAGAGGGGCTCCCAGGAACTTCGGGTCCAGAGAACCTTTCTCTGAACGGCCTGTGCAGCAACCCTGAGGGGTTGCCCGGCTGCTCCACTCTGGAGGCAGTCGGGGGACGTTTTTCGGGGCACCTAGCAGCATGGGAGTCCATAATATCAGACCTCTGGGTTCTCCAAATCATATCCAGAGAATACCGCATCCCTTTTCTTCACTTACCAAAGTTGAAGTCCCTCCCAGACGTTCCACCCGGTCAACGGGAGGCCGCTTTGGCGGAAATTGGACATCTGCTAAAGAAAAGAGCCATCCAGCCCATCCCCCCAGACCAGATCGGATCAGGATTCTACTCCAGGTTCTTTTTAGTGCCAAAAAAGATGGGGGAACTAAGACCAATTCTAGACCTTTCTCTCTTGAACCTGGCAGTCCCCAAGGAAAAATTCTGAATGGTCACTCTGCAATCTATTCTCCCCCTTCTGGGAGAAAATCACTGGATGTGCTCTATAAACCTCAAAGATGCGTACTACCACATCCTGATGGACAGGCACTCCAGGAGGTTCCTCCGCTTCCAGCTGGGAGCCAGTCACTACCAGTTCTGGGTCCTTCCCTTTGGTCTCACCACAGCCCCCAGGGTGTTCACCAAAGTATTAGCAGTGGTAGCGGCCCACCTGAGGCTTCAGGGGGTACAGGTCTTCCCCTACCTGGACGACTGGCTTCTTACCGCCCCAACAAGGCATCTACTACTATTGGCGTGAGACTCCTTTCTCCATCTTGCTCCCTTTCTGGGCATTACAATAAATACAAAGAAATCCAACCTGGCGCCCACACAGCTCTTAGATTTCATAGGGGCCAGGTTAGACACAAGGAGTTTAAAAGCCTTCCTCACTGCGGACAGAGTTCAAAATCTGCAGCTCCAGGTGCGGGCCATTCTCCACTCAAGTTCTGTTCCGGCGGAGTTGGTCCTGAGGGCTCTAGGGTCCATGGCGTCTGCTATAGCACCTCTTCTTCTTGCCAGGCTCAATATGCGCATCCTCCAGTGGACTCTCTTAGTACAATGGTCATACCTTGCTCTCCCTATACATCACCCCATTGCGATCAGCAAGGCTTGCAAGTGGTCCCTCCTGTGGTGGATTCACTCCCCGGATCTCCACGGAGGCCGCCCATTTTGTGCTTCTCCCCCTCTCGCCACGGTGACCACGGACGCCTCCCGCCTCGGGTGGGGGGGGCATTTTGCGGGCCGGACCGTCCAAGGCACGTGGAACGATTCAGAGACCTTTCTGCATATTAACGTTCTAGAGATGACAGCAGTGCTCTTAGCGTTGCTAGCACTTCAGGACTTTCTTCCCGCGATTCAATCGGACAACATGTCGGTTGTCTGGTACATCAACAAGCAAGGGGAAACAAGGTCTTACCCCATTTGTCGAGAAGCCATGAGAGTTTGGGAATGGGCAATCTCCACCAACCACTTTCTAATAGCAACGCACATTCCGGGTCGGTCCAACATCCTGGCGGACAAGCTCAGTCGCACCATTCTGACCCCTTATGAGTGGTCTCTCAATTTTCAAGTAGCGGAACACATATTCGCACGGTGGGGAACTCCTTCATGCGATCTTTTTGCCTCTCCCTCAAACACCAAGTGCGACAGTTTTTTTGCTCTGATACCCCCTCCAGGAGGTTCTCCAAGAGACGCTCTGGTGCATGCTTGGCCACCCAGTCTTCTGTACGCTTATCCACCCTTGCCTCTGATGCTCCAAGTTCTTCAGAAAGCCTCTCGGGTGGGTTGCAGAATGATTCTCATTGCTCCGTTTTGGCCTCGACAGATCTGGTTCCCCTTTCTAAGGTCTCACTCGGTGAATCCTCCTTGGATTCTAGATCCCATTCCGGATCTGATATCCCACCCATCCTGCATATCTCCTCCGAACCTGGACAACCTGATGCTGACCGCTTGGCTGCTCCAGTTCCACTCTTGATCAGGACTCCCGGTATTTCGTCCCCTGTTAAGGCTATCCTGGTGGCAGCTCATAAACCATCCACTAGGAAAGTCTACCGCAGCAAGTGGAAGCGGTTTTCTTTGTGGGCGGAGCGGCAAGGCCTGAATCCCTTCACGGTTCCTCTCCCTTTAGTGCTTGACTTTCTAACCTCTCTTTTTAACGATGGTGCCAGCAGTTCCACAGTCAAAGTACAGCCAAGTTGTGTAAAATTTTCCTTAAAGGTACTTTCCTTCTCAGGCCCCCTGTGAAACAAGCGGTTCCTCCTTGGGACCTCTCCTTAGTTCTCCAGGCCTTGACCGCCCCCCCCTTCGAACCAGCGGCTACGGTGGATCTCAAATTCTTGTCTTTCAAGACAGCCTTTTTAGTAGCCATTACATCGGCCAAGAGAGTTTCAGAGCTCCAAGCATTATCAGCTAAACCTCCTTACTTGGTATTTCATCCGGACCGTGTCCTCAGGACCAACCCGTCCTTTCTTCCTAAAGTAGCTTCTGAAGCAAACATTAATCAATCCATTAACCTCCCTGTTTTCTTTCCTAAATATGAAAACAAAGGTGAATACAAGCTTCACTCCTTAGATGTTCACAGGCAACTTAGATTTTATCTAAACAGAACGGCTGGTCATAGGCAATCCGACCAGTTGTTTATTTCCTTTGCTAAATTTAATTTGGGCAAGCCAATTTCTAAAGTTTCTCTGTCTCGCTGGATTTCACAGTGTATCTTATTGGCTTATCAAGCTTCAGGAAGGCCCGCACCAGAGGGTGTACACGCCCATTCAACCCGGTCAGTATCTACCTCGGCAGCCTTTAAGGCTAGGATTCCTCTAGATGATATTTGTGCAGCAGCCACGTGGGCTTCATCTCATACTTTTATTTCCCACTATAAGTTGGATCTTGCATCTAGGGGTAGAGCATCATTTGGCTCCGCGGTGCTCCGGAATATCCTTCCATGATGGCCGCCCAAGATTCAGGTAGCTGGGGACTCTGTCCCACAGGTTGCAGACAAATGAATCTCCTACTTCAGATTTAGAAGTTATGTACTCACCATAACGTTCCATCTGAGTAGGTGTATTCATTTGTCTGCAACCATCCTGCCCTCCTATCCCCCTGGCCTTTCAGTTTCCTGCATATTATGTGTTACCCTTTTCAGGGTGTTCTTGCTGTTGGCAAACTCAATCTGAGGTCATGAGGGTAGAGCAGGGCATTATGGGTGAGGGGAGGAGCTGAGAGCTTGGATCCATAGCTGGTAAACCATGCCGGTTCGGATCCGATATCGGATCCATAACCCACAGGTTGCAGACAAATGAATACACCTACTCAGATGGAACGTTATGGTGAGTACATAACTTCTAATTCTGTCCCACTGGTCATTTGATTATCTAAATTTCTGCCTGTCTTTCTTACTCGCATTCATTGCTTTTGTGTCAGCCTTGGCTTCCTGCTCCATTAAACCCCACCCTGTACAAATGATAACTGTACCATATCCTTGACTTTCTCTCTTTTGGATTCGAGGATACATATGGCTTATTTTCTAATGCAGAGGATGCATAGCTGACTGAGCACTTAGTATACATGTGTTGGTGGTGCTATTTTGAAAATTGTACTGCTTTCTTATGTTTTTATATTGTGTGCATCTTTGACGCATGAGAACTATTAGTTGATAAACAGCAGACATCTCCTGACATAAGTCAGTCTTGTCACTTATTGATGTTATTGCTGTAAAATTCATACACCTTGTAAAAGTATGCAAGAATCTGCCATTTATTTGTGTTCTTACCCATTTATTTTCCTGTTCCAGGGTCAACACTTACCCTGGTAGTTCTGCAGTTACAACTGTGTTCATTTGGGTCTGAATTTGTGTGATGCTAACAGCACACAGCCATTACATGTGTAAATAAAAGTTGTGAGCATTGTCTAGAATCAGTTTTACTGTATGTATTTGCATAGGATGAAAGTTGCACCCCTTAGGTGGTCAGTATGTGTGCTATGCATTGCTTCTTGGGCATATTGTGCACACCTATGTCTGCCTACACCCACTGCAGCTGGTGGGTAGATCCCCTTCTGAGTCCTTGCCTACAAGTGGCTGTGGTGATGTTGCCAGTGGGGGTAGAACATGTGCCACTTCCCCTTTGGGTTCCTGTTGAAGCTGTTTTTCTTAGGATAAGATTGTTGTAGGATAGCACATAGTGAAAATTTCAGCAAAAGTACTGGGATCATACTGCAGGGCACCCCAGATGTACTTATGTAGCAGAAACATGACATCAGCATTCCAAACGCATGCTCTGGGATGTTTCTTGTCTGAGCATGTGCCTCATTATAGAGTTTTTCTGTGAGTGTGTGTGTGCATTTTTGATGGGCATCATCAGTCTTGGCTCGAGTGCATACCCTGCATCCCTAAGTAAATGACCTTGTTGAATACCCCCCTGGTAAACCTGCAGTAGAGCTGGTTGTGCCAGATATGGGAGTCATGGTAACTGCCAGGGTTGCAAGCACACACATTCATGAGGATTCCTTTAGCGTCCCACCTGACCTGACAGCTAATGAAGTTGAAGCCCTGTCTCTTTCATATAGACCTTTCCCTGTTCCCTGGGTGGTGCTTTGAACTCAATGTACATGCAGTCTATGACACACATGACTTCAGGGAAGTATGTTATGGGGTAGAAATCGTGGGGTCTATATTAAATTGTCGAAATGACATTACAGTGAATGCCATTTCGCCGTCACATAAAAATTGAAATGCTAAAACAGTGAAACCCCAGGTCACCAATTTTTTTCCTGGCAAAAATCAGTAGAACAACAAAATAACACACACCAGTTAAAACATTTTAAAGTGAGGGGCTTCACCCCCACACCCCCAATGTGGGGGACTGTGCCCCCACCCCCCTCCGCAACTAAATATACCAACTCCGAGATCACACTACAGTGGGGTAAAGGGTAATGGGTAATGTCACAGCTCAGGACAAGTGATTTTTTCCCTATGGAGAAAAAAAAAAAAAAAAAAAAATCGCTGACTTGAGCTTTCGCTGTTTGAGCGTTTTGCTCGTCGGTGAAATGGCATTTGCTGTAATACTGTTTCGAGAATTTAATATAGAGTTGAAATCCTGCATAGTTGTAGCTCCGCCCTTGTGGGTATAGGGAAAATGTATGTAGTTACTGGCATGCTGTAGCATAACATTCAGTATCTGATGTAGGATTCTGGATGCTGATGCCTGTAAAACCCCCAGCATGTCCCCTGTTGGTCTCTGGAAGGTTCCTGTACCTAAAATTCTGAGTGCTACACATATACTGGTCTCTGGAAGTATTGGCTGTGCTTGGTTTGCCCTTGCTCTCAGTTGAGGATGACAGAGGTTGCAGAGTTCCTGTAGTGTGCGTCTATCCACCCTGTGGTGCTCTAATTTTTCCACCTCATGCAGACCATGAAAAATTAAAACAGGGTCTAAACACCCTTTTCCTTCTTGGCTGAAGTATATTAGCAGCAGCATAGACTTGAGCCTGCTGTACACATGCAGAAGAGGAGCAGCACCTAACATTCTTTCCATGTAGAGTAATTTCTGTTGCTGTTTTCAAATAGGTTTTGTAATTCAAGGCCAAAACCTGCACTAAGTGTACATGATTGATTTATAGTTTGTTGACTAGCTCCTCCATCTTGGATTCGTTAATTAGCAAACAGTTCAGCTGCCTCTGCTGTAATTAGCATGCCATGACGTTTACCAGGGATTGAGCTGCTTACTGAATATAAATCATCACAATGTGCACATGGTTTTAGAAAGCTGCATAGTGTTTATTAAATCCAGCCCAGTGTGTCTACAAGTAAGACATAAATGAAAGGCTTCACTGAGAAATATATGGCTGTCTCAATCAGTTGAACTTACTAGCAAGAAAACGTAGTAAAATACAAAAGCCAACTGTTTTTGACGGTGAATTACCCTTCACATCCCTCCACATAGGAATTACACATCCACAGCCCAGCATCTCTAAACAGTCTAAGATTGCATAACATTGGGGAAAAAGACCAATGTGATTGCCCCAATGTCACTCAATCTCAGTACAGAACATAATAAATGCTCAGGTACTCCTGTCATCAACAAACATGCTGTCAATATATACACCTTAACAAACCAACAATTCCTCACTCAAGGAAACAAAACAAAACTCAAATTATTTTTCATTTAGAATGTCAAGTTCTGTGGAGCGGTGAATCAACATCAGTGTAATTTCTCTGATAAACTGAACATTGATGAAATGCCCCAAAAGTATTTAAATGCTCATCTCCTAAGCATTTTACATTTTAAAACAAAACCAGAATTCAACTTGTATAAAAAAATAAATAAATCCTAAAAATATGTTATTATATGTATGTTTATGACACATACCGGATCACAAATCCATTTGTTAAAACTTGGCTCGTTGGTACTAACCAAGGAAAATGAGTTTTGATATTTTTTCTTTCCTTTTTATGTTTTTTTTTGTTCTCATTACTACTAACCTTTACCTTTGCTGCCCCATCATCTCTGGATGATGTAGTTCACATCAACCTGATGGGAGACCATACTAGCCACTGGCAGTTAGTTAAACTGAAGACAGACACCTCATGTTAGAAAAATCAGTGTTTATGTATAACAGCCCAAGTGGCCTCTTCAATAGTTCCTTTGTTACCTTGATGTCTATGCATTCTCACAATACATCCTTGTGCTATTCGGATGTTTCTGATTATCTGCACCAGAGTGTAGATCATGGTTGCTACGGATGTCTAACCAGAATTCTGTAAGCTGTAGCTTCTGTCTCTGTTAGGAGCAAGTCGTACAACAGTCTGGGCTGCTTACCTTCCCAAGGATAGACAACACAGTCTGAGCCACTTGGTCATACCTGACCCCACTGACTTGTATAGTTCCTGGGTCAATAATCAATGTTGGGTCATCTGAGACATAGTTAGCATTTTAACCTTCTGTACACACTGATGACTTAGTTATGGCCCCATTAGTCATCACAACTTTGCACTACTCCCCTTAACATAACAGAATCTCAGTTTGTGAAATGAAGGACTAATTTATATTTTTTATACCTGTTAATCTCTATTCAGTCAGTTAGTCCTAACAAAATTATAGTTGTTGAAGGGATTATTTTATGCCAGTATTGTAGAAAGTTTTCTACATCACATTGTACATGCATAAGTGCAAGTTAAGACAGGGTCTGCAACACAGGTATAGAGGGATAAAGCCCTGACTACACCCCATGCAGTTTGACACGTTCTAACCCTTTCTGGGGCTGCACTCAGGCTCACTAAATCAGTTCAATTTCCCTGGTAAAGACTGGGAAAACAACTGTGGGTGGGGCATTTTGCTAATATTTGCCCCTATCAGAAGTGTGGAGGTGGATCATCATTGATGCCTATTGCATGTCCTGTCATCAGCGTGCTACTGGGTACATGCAGGGGTGGGGAATTAGTAGAAAACACTTCCCTAAAATGGAGGGATGCTGCTCAGGGCCCTTGATCTCCTCACCTCCCTGGACATGGGAGGAGTGGATAAAGTGAAGAATTGGGAACAAGTCATATCAACAGTGTTACAGAATATCTGCAATCTTGGTGACTTATCCGTTTTTATACCCGATATGTTGTTTTACACATTTATCTGCTAGTATGTATAATAGATGTTAGAGTTATGAAGTTGCATTATTATTACAAAAAATTGTGCAGTCTAAGAAACGGGTATCCCTTCATCTATACCCAGTACCATTTCTATAAATGAGTGTGTGTGTTCTTGGCTTAGTAGTATGAATGGTCACCTAATGGTGTAGGAACTCTTGCCCCTGAGTGTGTGTTTTTTGGCTTAGTAGTATGAATCACCTTACGATGCAGGAACATCTGCCCCTGTTACTATACTACACATAACTTACTTGCCATTGGTTAAGGAAAATAGTACGACCATAATCAAATGCATTGTCTGTGATTTAGGAAGGCATGACCACAGCACTGGTGAAATATGACCAGAATGAAAATATGCAAAGCAGTCCACAGCCCTTGGAAATTTGAGCATCCATATCGCTGAATACATCTCAAAAGGTTACGTTTATGTCCTGTTAATGGGAATTTTCCTTAATTTTAAGTTTGATTCCCTGAATTACCTTTTTCACACATTACTTAACCATAGCCAGAGCAGTGACCCCTTATTAAGCCGAAAAAGATGCTCATATATCTGATGAGCTTATGTGGTTGGCAAATATACATATCAACATAAACCAAATCTGTAAACCAAGATAGTCATTAATCAGAGTTTATAATAAATTTCACCAAACCTGCTAGTAGCTTCAAGCATAACACTTACTCCAACTGTCCTTGTCCCACTCTGATTGATGGCAGTGACTGTACACATTTCACTGAATCTTGGTGTCTCACTGTCACTCTCCACACAGTGTTAAAAAATGCCATGCAGCATTCCCCATTCCCATGAGTGAGACAGACCCCATCATCTAATCTGACATGATATTATCTATCATCATATAAATGGTGTGATATTATCCATCCTCTAACCTGGCATGATATTAGCCATCATCATATAAATGGTGTGATATCCATCATTACCTAAACTGGCATAGGTTCATACTAGGCTATCTGCCCTAGGGCATTTATAAGCCTAGCCAGAGTGTGTTTGGCTTTCGCCACCCATTTTAAATTAATTTTGCTATGCCCTTTTTCGAGGTTAGTATACTGTGCCTCTGTCTAACACAGTGACACAGAAGTGATACCCGGGGTAAACCTACGATCTCCCATCCACTCATCAAGATTCCTCTTGAAGAGACTCAATGAGGGACTCTGCCTAACCTGGACTGGGATTTTATTCCAGAGTGAAGGGAGCCTCTGGGTTATGAATCTGTCCCTCCAGCATGTCCTATTTATTTCAGTGCTGAGGTTCAAGTCTCTCGAGCACGTAGCTCGATGGGATTTGGATTTTCTGAGGTGCAGCATGTCCAATAATTCCGGGTTGGACATGGCTTTATACGTCAGGCACAGATCGCCTCTGAGCAGGCGGTATGACACTGAGTGGAGCTGGAGTTTCTTTAACCATGATATTAGCCATCATCATATAAATAGTCTGATATTATCCATCATCATATAAATGGTGTGATATCCATCATTACCTAAACTGGCATGATATTAGCCATCATCATATAAATGGTATGATATCCATCATCATTTAAACTGACATATTAGCCATAATCATATAAATGGTGTGATATCCATCACCTAAACTGGCGTGATATTAACCATCATCTAAACTGGCATATTAGCCATAATCATATAAATGGTGTGATATTATCCATAATCATCTAAACTGGCATGATCTTAGCCATCATCATATAAATGGTGTGATATTATCCATAATCATATAAATGGTGTGATATTTTCCATCATTATCTAAACTGGCATGATATTAGCCATCATCATATAAATGGTGTGATATCCATCATCACCTAAACTGGCATGATATTATCCATCATCATTTAAACTGGCATATTAGCCATCATTATATAAACGGTGTGATATTAGCCATCATCATCTAAACTGGCATGATATTAGCCATCATTATATAAATGGTGTGATATTATCCATCATCATATACATGGTGTGATATTATCCATCATCTAAACTGGCATGATTTTAGCCATCATGATATAAATGGTGTGACATTATCCATCATCATCTAAACTGGCATGTTATTATCTATCATCATATAAATGGTGTAATATTATCCATCACCATCTAAACTGGCATGTTATCTATCATCATATAAATGTTGTGATAATATACATCATCATCTAAACAGACATATTACCCATCATCATATAAGTGGCATGATATCCAACACTTTTTGATGACCAATATTTGAGGATCCCATTCCAAAGGCTATGTCCATCTTCTTATGTGTCAAATGGGGGCAACCAGATCACTCTTTTAGCTGCACTCTGCACATGGTAATCAGATGCTACCCTTGGAATCTCTTGACTATTTTGTGGTGTAAGGTTATGAATTTCTGATGTTAGGCAGAGGTGCACCTTGTCATATATGTGTGGTCTTTGTCAAAAACCACATCCTCCCCTGTAGACCATGACAGCAATCAAGACTGGGCCTTCACTGCAGGATAATCAAATATAAAACACATACAATTTTAAAAAGAACGAGTTTATAAATTCCAGTGCTGCAGTTAAACCAGTTCATTCTAGCTAGTCGTTGCTTTACAATGTTTAATGTTGCAGTTAACCAGTCCAGTACTAGATAGTCATTACTTTACAATGTATATTGACACATTACAATACTCAATGCATATATTGTGAAAAGCGTTCACTCCTTAACAGCTAATCATTTAATATATCAGCAGTTTCTTTATAAAATTACCATAAAGGGAAAACTAATCAAATTAAACAATGCTTAATATCAAAATCTGGATTATAACACATCAGAAAACATCTCCAGATATGGATTACAATCTGTGTACTTTAGAAAGCAGCAGTTTCTATCCATATAAGTGAAAAGTCAAACCACAGTTGCTTACACTAGTTTCAAAAAACATACAAGTATTACAACTAAATGGATATATACATATACATATTACCTTGCAGTTTTAGCAAGATGCTTATTTCTGCTATTTTGCACAATTTGCATCTGTTAAACCTTTTTAGAAACCTTTAAGGTAGGCGTTGTATGGCATTATCAAATGCTTCATGCAGCATTAAAATAAATATGTGGGGTGCTGTTAGTTAAAGCTTTTGTTGCAATATTCATACAGCATATCTTAAAAGGCTGACTCACAAAGCCACTTTAGCTCTGTAGACATGAAGATCAGGGTTTTAAAATTAACATTTTTGTTCTGTGAAAGGTCTGTCTCGCTTCCATTCGGAGTCAGGAATATAAAATACAGTAGAATGCTATAACTAATGTCAGGAAGTAGCTTTATCACAATCTTGTGGTTTTGAGATTATTTGCATAATAAAAATGCATTACAGAACCTGTCAATATAAAGGAATAAGGTCAAACATGGTCTTTTATCAAGAGTTTCTTTCAGACATTGCCATGGACTTTCATAAATACAGTTGTTCCAGCTGAATACAGTTGTTCCAGCTGGTAACATGACATGCTCTAGTGAGTATGAATGTTACATGCCCCTGCTAGCTACACACTAATGTTATTATTTTCACCAGTTAAATTGTTTTCCAAAATACCCAGATGTGTAGACAAGCCACTCTCCTAGGAAAGAATCAGGAGTTCTATTTTACAGTACTGAGCATGAAATACCTGCTTTCACTGCACATTGAACCACTCCTGCACAAACTGGACATCAAAGTCACTTAAAGCCAAGAGGGCAACACCATCCCTAAAATAAAGGGGTGCAACACTCATGTTGGCATACCTGATATTCTTAAACCAAGATTGTGCCTCAGCATTGTGTCAATGAAAACCATAAACAGGACAAGAGATGAGAGGCACTCGTGGTGGAGTTCTTTGCTCACTTTTTAAGTATCTGACAACAAATGTGGACACCCTCTGCCCCAAAAATATATGTGGAGAAATTAGAATTTGCAATTATTTTGGATTCCCATTAGTAATGCTGCTGTTGGGATTGAACCAATATTTAGGAGGCAACCTATTGTGGTGGTTACCAGTGGAGGAGCAGAAACTGTTTTTCCCCCGTACCAAATTTCTGTCCTTTCAGAAAGTCAGAAGAAAAAGAAAAGCATTTTGCAGAAGACATGACTTGTGTTAACAGTGCATATGAGATTAAGGATGTGATAGCAAAGGGCATCAATGGACAGAAAGCTGAAGATGAAGGACAGATAGCTTTTGCACAAAAATGACACCTTCCACCCTCCCTTGTGAATTAACGTTATGTTAATGGGATAAAACTGAAATAAC
Source organism: Protopterus annectens (assembly GCF_019279795.1). Taxonomy (NCBI): domain Eukaryota; kingdom Metazoa; phylum Chordata; order Ceratodontiformes; family Protopteridae; genus Protopterus; species Protopterus annectens. The sequence goes on along the minus strand of NC_056749.1, from coordinate 826,959,854 downwards.
TTAATGACTGCTTTAAAGTGAATGCGGAGAGAATGTGGAACATCGAACAACTTTTAGCGACTCATTCAGATGCACTAGCAGATCTACAGAGAAATGCAAAGGTGTGTCAATCACACAGGTGCAAGACAGAGTTATTGAATACAGAAATAAATATTTGCAAGAGTGGTTTATTGGCCAGTCCAAAAAAAGTCTATGTCTATTCTGAGGATTCTTAGACAGCCATTCAAGGAAAAGAGTTTTCACTGCTGCAGAATCAATAGATTATGACAATATTTGTATTTGCTTTTGACTCATTTGTCCTGCGTACTTAGACTTATTTTTACCACCTGGTGCTCCCTTTTTTATTTGAATTCTGCAGAGGCACTGTAGCTGGTAAAGAAGTGGGAAAAGTTACAATACCAATGCATCTGCACTGTAGCACCGAGTAAGGGGCTTATTCTGTAGCACCGAGTAAGGGGCTTAATCTGTAGCACCGAGTAAGGGGCTTAATCTGTAGCACCGAGTAAGGGGCTTATTCTGTTGCCCTGAGTAAGGGGCTTATTCTGTTGCCCTGAGTAAGGGGCTTATTCTGTTGCCATGAGTAAGGGGCTTATTCTGTTGCCATGAGTAAGGGGCTTAATCTGTATCACTGAGTAAGGGGCTTAATCTGTACCACTGAGTAAGGAGCTTATTCTGTACCACTGAGTAAGGAGCTCATTCTGTAACACTATGCAAGGGGTTTGTTCTGTAGCATTAAGTAGACTCAATTTTATTGCATTTCTGTCCTTGTGCCTGACAGAGAACTCTAAACTTTGTACCTTTAATTAAGATACTGTTTTCTGGAGCAAATTAGCTTGCAGAAATGAAAGCTGTATATCTGGATATTTACTAAAGTGTAAGTGACATTTCAAGTGTTTATACATTTTCTGCGGATTTTTTAAATTTCTTGTATGACAACGTTAATGACTGCAATGTTAGGTTGGCTCTTTCACCGATAATGAACACAGTGCAGCCTACTATTTTCAAGTTCTGTCTCATTCTGCATCTCCAGCTCTACAATGTGCCTTTTTATTTATTTATTTTTTTCAGATCAAGGTATGTACTACAGTAATTTTTAAAAAAATTAATGAGTATATCCTGTGCAGTTTGACTTGCTTCTTTATTCTTCAAGATTCCTTGACTGAAGGGAAGGGGCATGACTTTGTTAGATAAATACATTTTTACTTGGTTTTCTCATTTAAGGGACACATGCATTAGACATGTTTGGAATGAGTTACTTTACTAAGGTTCATGCTTTGCCATTTAGTTAACTTATTATTAATTCTTATACATTTGTCAGACAGCAACAAGATAAAATGTTGACCCTGCTTTGTGTACTAACATTCAGATAATGGGTGTTGATCCCCATTGGCTTTGGTGTTAACCAAGTAAATCACAACTTAGGCAAGCTTACAATGCGATTTTCTTTTCGAATATAATTTGTTTATAAATGTAAATAGTATTATACACATTGTACCTTTTTAGATATTTCACAAGTTTATAGTGCCTTATTTCATAATTTGAGACTAATGTAGAATCAGGGTTACTATATTGCAAACATTTTAAATTATTACATTTGCAAAATAAGTCCATGTTTAACTGATTTGTTGCGACTCCACCTATACTGATCTGGCGGTGACGTGGGTTATGAGAAGAGGAGAAGAAGGTTATCAGACTCCCTTTCATTATGCTTACAATGTGAGATAGGAAAGGAATTTTTTGATAGTAGGAGGGTTTTCAGCTGCGCTCCCCCCCCCCCGTCCCAGACCTAAGAGTATGAATTTGTTTAAATAATACTGAAATAATTTATTAAAGCCTTCCTTTTATTGTGTGTCAGATGAGGATTTTGCACAGAAGATCTGCTGTGAGGGAGGAGTTATGATAGATGTAATTATTTAGATGACTGCAGCTAATTTCCTAGAAGGTTTTGGTTTAGGAAAGCCGCCTTGTATGAGTCAGTGTACTGGTCTGTCTCTGAATATTGAATTCCTGCATATTCAACCTTCAAAATTTACTCATGTCATATCAGAAGTAGCACAAATTGACAAAAGGTTTAATATACATTTTCCTCGCGAAAAGGAACAAAACAACCTGGAATAGTTACTTTAATAGCCAAGGGTGTGTGCTTTCAAGTTACAGATCATTTAAGGAATCCTCAGTGAATTTCTCTAGGGTTAAATAAATTTGTGACACTTCTGTTGAAACCTTTCACATGCATGAACCATTTGGATTTTATGCTTTTACTCATGAGCAAGTTAATATAGAAGTTTTACTCAAAGAATGACCAACTTATTATCTTAAAGTGTTTTCAGAAAAAGCATTTAAATGTATATTTTATTTGCAGGCTGTTTTGTTCATTCTTTTCCCCACTTGTAGTGTCTTAATATTAAAATCTTGAGCTATTCACTGTAAAATATAAGAATATGTGCTACATGTGTGCATACTTGGATTAAGTTATTTATATAAAAATAAAATTTTTTTAAAATTTTTATTTTATCTTTTATAATCTTTCCACACAACAAATATATAAAGATTAACACACACCTTTTTATTATAGAGATATATATAAATTTTATTATAAATATTTATTTTTATATAATAGACACACACACAATATTTTTATGGAATATAATATATTATAAATTTGTATACACCTATATATTACAAAGGTGTAATTTAAAATATATATTATAATATATATACAGAAAATATATATTGTTTTATATATGATATTTATAATAGTATTATGCATTATTTATATATATATGTCATAATATAATATTTATATATATACATTATAAATATATATATATCCCTTTAAATAATTTTTTTATATATCACATACATATATATATATATATATATATATATATATATATATATATATATATATATATATATATATAACATATTTATACATGTAATAAAATTTATAATAATTATTAAATTTTAATATATATAACACACACACAAATATTTTTTTAAAATATATAAACATATTTATATTTATTAATTATATCACACACACATTGATTTTATATATAATATATTATATACACACATAATATATATATTTATTATATATATATATTTTTAAAAATATATAATAATCATCACAATATATATACACATATATATTTTATATTTATACATAATATATATACTTTTTATATCACATATATATATATAATATATATATAACAAATATATATCAATTTATATATCTATATTATTATACACATATTATTATATATATATATATTTCACATATTTTTTTATTTTATACACATTTTTTTATAAATAAAACAATAAATTTTTTAATATACACTACACATTATAAATTTATATATTATAAATATATACACACTATTATCATATAATATATAGTTTCACATATATTTGTATATAGTACACATTTATATATTATATATTAATATACACACAATATATATATACAAAAAAACACACATATAATTAATATTATATATATATATATATATACACACACAGTAATATATTTATATATATCACACACAATTATATATTATATATATATAAATATATATATATATAACACACACATTTATTTTTATTATATATATATATATATATAACACACTTATATATTTATATTTATATAATTATATATACATAACATATATAATATTTATATATATAATTATATATACACACACACATTTATTTTTTAAAATATAATATTTACACACACATTATATATAATAATTTTAAAATATTTTAACACAATATAAATATACATATGTATGAAATATTAATATATGTAAATATATATAAGTATATTATAATAAAATATATATATATATATATATATATATTTATATATATATATATATATATAATAATATTTATATTATTATTTATATAAAATATATATTTATATATATATATAAATATATATATTATTATATAAATATATTATTTATATATATATATATAAACCCTATATCAGGGTCCACTGCATCAGTATCGATAGCTCCATAGTGATACTACTGCACGTAGTAGTGTGCATATAGTGCGGCCATGCAACTCAGTGAGCTGGCATGGACGTACTAGCCTGATGCAGTACATCAGGTGGCACTCATCGAGTGGATTTAGGAACAACTTATGTAGAATTACTATGCTAGGTGGATGTAGACATTTACCCTGGGGATGGGATGCATGGCATCATACTCAGAGATATACTTGCCATGGAGCTGCCAGTCAGCCTGATATCCATATCTAGCCCAGGCATCTGATGATCACTAGTAATGGATGTCCAGACTTTTGTGGTTTCTGCATGGTTTCTAAATATAGTATCATATAGTAATAATGGGCATATAGATATAGCCTATATGAATACCTGATCATATATATATATACACACATATATATAAAGTATATATATATGTATATATATAAATATATGATATCATACTTACGACTGGACGTATGTACATGATGCACCTCACCCTACTACAGTGGCCAACCCTGGAGGCTAGTGGGCAGGTAGTATATAGTAGCTAGGCAATATACACATATGTTCATATACTAATATAAGGAGTATACATATATATATATATATAAATAGCTAGTGACTATATATATATATAAATATCTATATGCAATATCATACAGGAGTAGCTATGTACCTTTCTTACCTCATATATATCATAATATCCATATTCCACCTACCCCTCAGTAGCTGATCTATTCTATATAGTCACCTCCATATATATATATATATATATATATATATATATCATATATATATGATGTATGGAGATATGGCATGATATTGGGATACTCACCACCTCGATGCATCTACATGTACTGCATATGATATATATATATATATATATATATTAGTAGCAGATCCAGTCACCTCATCACTACGCGCTACTGCATCCATCTATCTAGTCCATACTAATAGCGGTACATGTAGCCTATATGTAATGATGTGTATATATCATGTACGTCAGGAGAGTATATACCTAGTGGATACATAGTACAAACACACACATAAATAGTCAGTTTCCATACTCCACTTAGGCAACCTACCCTGATGATGGCATACTCCACGTATCATCATAGGTGATATGATGAGATAATAGTATCTATGTATGCTGTTGTGAATATATCGCATCATATAGGTGATAGCAATATCTATATATATATATCACTACTATGTGACCCTGAGTGGACAGCATATGATATGCATCCGATCTAGAATGGATCATGGAACACCCCTGTATACGTATCCCACTCCATGATACACATAGAAAGGGTCAAACTGATAGTGCATACTATGTGTATCATGTGTACTGCACTGTGGATAATAATGTAGGGCCTAGCTACATCCAAGATCGCGGCGACCCTGATCAGTACGTACTCGACTAGTCGATATATATACATATTAGCTGCATATACTTGTAGGTGGGGTCATATATAATAGATGATGTGTGTATAAATATATATATATATATGAACACACATATACCTATGGAGGTATGAGCCTCATGAGTATCACTCATATGTAGGCTGAGCTAGGTATACTGATAATGACTATGCACCTAGTATATAATAACCAGGCGTAATCGAATCGCGATATATAAATAGCTGCAGTAGCTCCATAGGTGCAGTAGTGACTAGGTAGCGAGGTGATGCAGTGGGACTCAGGTCGCCATCCCACTGACTCAGGCTCAGTAGCTCAGGTGCCCCATATTTATATCAAGCATATTGGGGGCGAGGAGACTTTCAGCAATGTTACCACATCAAGCCGTTAATCATATATCCATGGGCATATACCTGCCCATGTATAGCTGATCATAGCTATTACAGATGAGTACTGGAAAGTAAGGGACTCCAACATGTGTATATATGGAAATACTGACTATTAAATATGCTAGTCTCTGATAATAAGCACGTATCACCTATAAATCCAGTACTGGATATACTACAGTCACTCATCATCCCAGCTCACTATACCTCATCCGCTAGGGCAACCTAAAGCAGTGCACTGATAGTATACATAAATGCATCAAAGGAATCACAGATAGTGATTTAGCTGCATGCATCATGCACACACACACACACACCTCCCCATACATCAGTATGGGAGTAAATTCCATGATACATACTAGTGAGGGTAGGGTGATCCCATGATAGCATACATAGAGTCTTTAGGTTGACCCATAGGGCATACTGATGATCATTTGAAGGTTATTACCTGCACCTGGGAATGGTAGTAGACAGTATTCACCATATGCATGACGTTGTACATGTAGGTACATTTACATATTTATTTGGACTTATATTTTTTGACATCTCTCGATTGATTAGGCACTAAGTCCTGCAGTTAATTGACATTTAATTGGGTCTAGGCATATCATATCATTCATATCCATAATAAAATGACTCCATACCCCTACTACACCTATATCGAACACAGCTCCATGATGATGACATTGCACATGGTATATCATACATAGTCAGGTACAGGCTGCTATCCATACATACATAAAGATATGTACTACATAGTCAGTCATGACTACCCAGTATCCACCTAGTATACTATATATATACAAATCCGAGGGTATAGATGGCTATCCGTAGTACTGAGTGGGATAATCACTACATAATAGCTACATATGCATTAGCCTATTGCACTAGCTATAACATACATTAAAAATAACGGCATATATATAGCCATGTGTGCAATAATATACATATACATCAGGGTAGTGTGTATAATATTACATATATTGTTACATATATATATTTACATCATGATAAATAACTCGAAGCTTCTTAACATCGATTACATATTAAGTGGCTAGGTACTACATCATCACAGGAAATGCAGAGTAAAATAATCAGAATATATATACATTTAATCCCATACATGACAGTATTTCCACATATGGGAGAAAGAAAAGCATCAATCGTCTTCCTGACAACTGTTACATAATGAGTTAATCAGCAATGCTGTAATGTATCCCCAAGCACAATTCATAAATAGGATACACTTTTCACACAGTTTATAATGGCACAAAAAGGTTTATGGTTCCCACTTTAGCAATATATGCCTTGACATATCGACTTTATAGAAGGAAACAAGGGAGCCACATAAATAAACTAGTGTGTCCAAACAGAAACATATACGAAAACAAGAAACTATCAATGGGTTATGAATTTTTATAATTTCCTTAACAATTAAATCGGATCCAAAATGGATGAGTTGAAATGTACTCAGAGTGAGTGTGTGATTCTGGGTGACTGTTCTCATGGCAAAGTCACAAGTGATGGATTTAAGACTAACTTAGCTAATGTATCTTGAATCTGGCCAAAATTATTGTACAAAAGAGTATACTATCAGCAGAGTACTAAAAGGACGCAACTCCCTTTGCCCAGCCATAGACCATAGTTGGCCTGTACTTGGAAACATTGATAAAAAGAGCTTTATCTGATCCTGGTCAAAGTATACATAAGTTACATAGGAAATTCTAGAAACCCATTATCCCCTTACTTTGGCACCTGTAATTCCCAAAACTTGACATCTTAAAATGCAAATGCCAACCACTGTTTGGGTTTAAGATAATTTTTTTAACATTGAGTAAGCCAAGTTTGTTAGACTGTAGATTTTATTGACCTTTTCACATTGATATATATTTTGATATTGAATGTCTAGATAACTTAAAGAACACGTCCACTGGACTTCAGTTCTAAGCACAATTGTGAAACATTCCCAAAATTGTTAGACATGAGTAATGATAACATCAACAGCAAATTTGTCATATGTACTAACCATCACTTACTGATGCTCATTTTCAAATGGGGCACTGTTCAAGAATGAGAGGTGTACTCTAGTTCACATCCTGCTGCGCAGTTAAAAACAACCTTGTAAAAATGGGGAAATAATTTATTCCTGTCCATGAACATGATTAACTGGACATCTTTCCATCCCCAATAAAGAAGATGGGGTGGGAGTGAGAGAGAGTCATTTTTCTTGAAGATTTACCTCTTGTTGTTTACAATGTTAATGCCTTTATGCAAAAATAATTGTTAGGATACAGGTTGCTCTGAGGTTTTCTTCACGATTGTCCATTGGGTCTCTTCAAAAAGAGACAACCTAGCTTTTGATCACATTTTTCTAATGCAATAATGCAAATCCACTAAAAGTGGAATTCAGCTAATTATTTGGCATAGACGTGCTTGACTGGGTATCACCCTCATGTGCTCATAAGGCCCGTGTGTGTCCATCCAGGTTTTTTTCCTGTCATTCACTCAAGGAAGCTGGGTTTTCAAGGTGGCCACTGGATTAATCCCAAAACTTCTAACATAGTCTCTCATCTTTTTGGGGCATCTGTAGAGAGGGATTTGGAGAAGCAGTAACATCCTATTAGTGATAAGAACACTTTCTTTGCATACCTATGGGTTGAGACCTGGTGAGCTTTTTGGCCAAACTTTTACAAAGACTCGCTGCACTTTTATGTGCCTACCCAAAGCATAGTTTGAATGAATGAGGTGTTGGTTTACTGTCTAAACCTAAAGGGCCTCATGTTCTGAGCCTGACACTAATTACCCCTATAGTATTTCAGTAACCTACTACTGAAAAGTGTACCCATTCCCATATCCTTAGAATGAGAACTGCTAAAAAGCTGCTTGGTGTGGTCATACTTATAGCATACTAGAGCAGTGTAGTGTTGTGAAACAAGAATCCCTCTTGAAGATTGTATTTTCGAATAAGTGCACAAATCCGGGTTTAGTTGAGAAATCTGTCCCCATAAGCATGTCCTACACATGTATGTACTGTTTAACACTTTTAAAAGTATGGAAACATGGGTTTCTAAAAGATAGCCATATGGTTCACTTCGAAAGAGATCTTTTATATGTCATATGCTCAAAGCGCTCCCCAGTAGTGCTCAAATTTATAGAGTGTCCAAGGCAACTGTGAAGAAATAAACTACCATGAAAGGCTGTCAGGCATTTTACTTACAAAGTTAAAGACAGTCGATATAGGTTTAGGCCACTTGATAGATCTCCCCAAGGAAAGGGGTCCCCCTGCTACCCTCAATAAACGTATGCTTCATGACAGTTACTTCAAAAGCATGCATACAGAGTATAACACCTAGAATTGGCATGTACAAGGGCTGATGCGCTAGTTCCCCAATGTAAGTAGGTTAAAACCTGTATCATGGTTACGTCTAAGTGATAAAGGGTGTATAGCAAAAAGGTTGCAGATACAAAAAAGTGAAATGCAGCATGGGACTCTGCCAATGATCTCTGCTTTTATTGGACAGAGTGTATGGTCAGTCATGTGCAACACTTAGGTTTAGCCACGATGTTTGCTAGGCAACATCCACATGTGGGACTGACAATGTAAATTTAAAAGGTTAGAACTGTGGTTAGTGATTCTTATAAGTTGTGCATGAGGTAAAGACAGTTTTAAAGCAAAGGAAGCATGATTCTGGTAAGGGCACATACATGACTCTGTTGTACAAATGTAAAGATAGGCTATTCGCAACAAACATATAGTCATGGGTCTGTTTTAGCAAGATAAGTCTACTGAATACTAGGTGAGTCTATACAGGACTTAAGTGGCTACTGTACCACCTATGCTTTTGGCAAAAAAGTTCATCAATGCAGCCTGACTGTTGCAGATACCTTTACCAGTATGTAGAGATTCGTGTACAAAACTAGCATCCGCTGATGAGAGTCATTTTTTTCTAATGTTTCAAAGTTGGAAGACTGACCCATGTGTGGGAGTAATCTTATGGCAGAAAGGGGATAGTCGAAATGCGAGATGTGGAAAGCCAATTAATGGCATATTGGCCATACAATAAGCTCTCAAAAGCCACTTTATATCTGAAGTGCATTTATGCCCCACTTATCATGTACCTTGACTAGCCCGGAAAATAGCTAGCATGGCCTGACAGGTACCCAAGCATTTAGGGGTTTATCATAGTAGTTCCCTACACCACCCTAGAATGCGGGTAAGTAAACCTTACAATGTAAAATTGGTCTAAAATCAAGACATACAAGCTATGTGATTCCTTCAAACAAAACCTACTTGGCCTAAGAGTTAATGGTTGGTGGGTAGCAGCGAGGGATCTCATTACTGATCGTTACCAGAAGGTAAGGGTCCATGGTACTATCTCTATTTAAGTAATAGTTGGATCCTAGAGTTTGCGGACCATTTGGTAACATTTATTGGTCAAGTTACAGGAGCTGGCATGGCCTTTCATGGGGTTGATAATCCCAAACGCTATCACCTATTACTGTTTCAACGAAGTGGTATAACTGCCTACTGAGATTTAATCCATTCGGTGATCAGTACCTACATCATGCATGATACCTAATGAACTTATATTTTGATTGCTCTTAGGTATCTATTTTAGGCCTCGCACATATGAGGTGCATATGCAGTAGTCCCTCCAGCTGAGGTGCAGCTGGAGCTACATGAGCTACATCAGCTAGTATGATACATAGGTACATACTACATGCATAGTAGGTACATTATATAGGTGCATATTTATTGCCACCTAGTACGCGTACCTTATTCATGCCAGTTCCCAGTGCACTATGATATCAGGTCATATAGGTGGACTATGAGGTGATCTGGATATCACAATGAGTACAACTGCCCTCACCTTACAGGCTACTGCAGGGCGAGCGTGGTGGATGATACCCCTACAGTATCAGGTATCATCCCAGTACTAGGGTCCCTTATTATCACTAGGGTCATAGGTACATGGACTCATGCTTTTAGCTATTTACATGTTCTCTATACATGAGTAGGTGAGCTGAGTGTAGCTACCATGTATTACGACTACACAGTGAGCTATTTTTAGGCTAGCCTATTTCGGACCTACACCATGTCTGGATAGCAATCCTATGCACGATGGGATGGGTCCAGGGTCATTCGTCGATCATTTTTTACTCATATTTATGTCAATGTCCAGGGGCTCTGCCTTACAGGAATGACCCCGATGCCAAACTCTGAGATTGATTCCACCTACCTACTGCAGGTGAGCCTCAGGTGGGCAGTGAGGTAGGGGTATGATTACTAGTTATTTGCTAGCTAACTGCCTTGATTCAGGGCATGGGTTATCTATAGCTTTAGGTCTGAGTGTGGGGACCTGGGTCATGACCACCTCACTGATATAATATATACCCTCAAAGGGGTTTAGGACATTTTAACCGTAAAGTACCATAGGGTGACTGGAGAATTAATTTGTACTTAAAAGGTTTTTTTCACTGGATTGGACTCCCATCTCGGGCCCGGCTGCATAATAGTAACAGGTACGTACCTAAAATCTATAAGGCGGCAGTTGGATGATGGCTCTGCCTAACTATGGACTATGGATCCATCCATTCCAGAAATCCATCAGCGGCATAGGTGGACTCCATGAGGGTACTGGCCTTAGTTTTGAGCACAGGCGCTTTATATATGTTGTATCAGGTCAGTTCGACTGCTGGTTATAGGATTGGCATGTCGGCAGTGTCTGATGGATCCGCCATCGGGCATGATCACCCTAACATCATGGACCCTTTCCAATGTAAAGCCTCCAGTGACCTGACGTTGGGGGTACGGTCCGGATCATTGATTGGTGACTACTGCACTGCCGATACGTCGGGCATTTTAAAAGATTTTTTGGACAGGGGCAGGTCCCAGGGTCATGGGGCATCGGGCAGTAGGTGGGCAGTATGGATAGCTCATGGGCGAGGCTATACCCTGCACCCTGATAGTGGGCAACTGGGCATCTCGGCAGTATAGAAATATAGCTACTTAGCAATGGCTTGATGCTACTGGATCTGACTGGTAGGCAGTCGTTATGCAGTATGCACCCTTAGGTGCCATGCATGGGCATATTTTGAAACCTGGGGTCCCTAGGCCTAGGTATACCTGGCAGGTGGCAGTGCATCCCAGTATAGTAGTCGATGGATGGATGGTCGATAGTATAGCTCAGTGAGGCTCACCTATTCCCTAGTCCCTGGATGGTAGCGTTTGTTTGAGGGGCACGGATTTCTACTGGAGTCATTGGTTGCGTGGTTACCTGGATCCTTTCCCACCTATGACTGGACCCTGCATCAGTACTTACTGTAGATACCTTATTTTCCCAAAGCTCAGCTATTTAGGTAGGGCCAGATGAAATCAGCTCTCAGTTTAACAGTGGCTATCCAAGGGTTTATCCGCTGGCCTACTGAGGTGAGTACCTAGTCAGCTGGACCTCCATAGGTGCCGGATACCTCTTCCGTGCTTAGGCCTGGATTCCTGAGTTCACCTGATAGGTATACTGGCAGTCCAGGGGTGGCGCTATGAGGCTTGTATCTATTTCCCCGGATCCTGGTAGGTACATTTTTAGTACATTTTTGGCGTTAAGCCCACACCTACTCCCATCATCCATTTTACCTGAGTGCAGCTGCCAAATAAATTGTCTGCTGGAGGGGTGCTGTCAACTGACGGCTGAGGCGCCCAGTTTGCAGTCATCCTCAGCTTCGAACTTGACGCTTGTATTCACTTGTGATCTGGGGGATCAGGACCTGGTTTGAGCTTGACCAGTATATTCTGACCTTGTGGGTTCTTTCCTTGAGCCAGTTTGCGACCCATCTTATGACATATGGGTTACGTTTAAGCTGCTGAGCTAGTCTATGATGCCCAAGTGGGGTATTGTGTCGAAGGCTTTTGCAAGATCAAGGTAGGCTGTGTGAACTGCCTTACCCTCATCAATGGCCTTAGTGACTGTTTCAAAAAAGTCGACCAGGTTCAAAAGGCAGGATCTGCCCTTGACAAAGCCGAATTGGGTAGGATCCAGTGTCTGTAGGTCCCCAATGTCTTTGTTTATGAGTTCCATAATGATCCTCTCCATAGCTTTGCAGACCAGGCTAGTCAAGCTTATGGGGCTGTATTTTCCAGGGTCTGTAGAAGCACCTCCTTTGTGGAGTGGGACCACTGTTGCTGTACACCATTCTTTGGAGTGCATTATCCTGTAGTAAGGCTAAGATTAAACAGCAGCCTTATGTGCGGGTTTAGTTCCTCTTGGAGTTCATGTAGCAAGCAACCCAGGATACAGTCTGGTCCCATTGATGCTGTGTTTTTAGCTTTGGAGAGGGCGTCTCTCACCTGGGCATCTGAGATGTCAGTGAGGCTACACTCTGCTGGAATATATTTTGTGGGGGAGGGGGGAGAGAAATTTGCACTGAACCGGTCTGCCAGTATGTTGGCAATGTCTGTGGGTTCAGTGTATTTTTTGTCATTTTGGACTAACTCTGAGCATATCTGGGAGTTTCCACCCAGGTTTCTAACATAACTAAAGAAGGCCTTGTGATTGTCTTTAGTGTCTTTTGCAATTTTTCTCTCGAAGTTGGCCTTGGATGATTTTGTGTGTGATCGTATTTTTTTGCTAGTACTGATCAGAGATGCCTTCCCTTTTGGGGATTTTGCTCTGTCGTGTAGTAGCTTCCTCCTCCTGTTGTAAAGCTTATTTATGGCTGGGGTCCACCAGACAGGACGCGTGCCTTAGGGGGAATGGGTCTTGGTTTTATTTGGGATTGCATGATCCATGCATTCTTGACGGTGTCCATAGAAAGCTTTTATAAAGGATTCAGCAGTGTCGGCTGTGGTTTTCACTGGCCCAGGGGCCTTGAAGGATACCACTTCAGTCTTAAGAAGTGTGAAGTCAGCTTTTGAGAAATTCTTCACTGTGGTCTTTTGTGCTGGGGGTGGGGGCGGGATGTGGATTTCCAGTGAGATTAATTTATGGTCTGATCTCACCAATGAGGGGTATACTTCCGGTGTGGAGCATTGTATCCCCATGTTTGTGATGATCAGGTCTAGTATATTATCTCCTCTAGTGGAAGTGGTGACTAGTTGTTCCATCGCATTTGAGTTTATGAATTCTAGGAACCTTTGGGCTTGGGTGTTGGGGCTTGAGTAATGCTCCCAGTCTATGTTTGGGTAGTTGAAGTCTCCCAATATGATGGTATTTGGAAAGACATTCATACTCTCCAGTGTCTTCAGAAGGTTGATTGGGGATCCTGAGTTTGAGAGGGTGGTCTGTAGCATGCTACAAACTGTAGGGCAGTTTTGCCTATGGTTAGTTGCACCTGGATGGTCTCCGATGCTTTGTGCGTTGCCACTAACCTGGAGGTGTGGGTATCTTTGATGAATATGGACAATCCCCCTACTTTTGTGGTTCGGTCCAAGTTTTGAGGCCGAAAAGCATGATATGAGGTATAACCTGGTAGTGCTGGGGTGCTCTCAGGATCCTTGAACCAGGTTTCAGTCACTACACAGACATAGATATTCTCCATACTGAGGAGGGCTGCGAGGGGGTGCATCTTGAGGTTTAGACTTCTGACGTTGAGCAGCATTACCCTTAGTTTTTTTCCACTTGTGTTTTCTAGGGAGGTGGACTTCTCTTTTGAGCCTTGCCTAAAAAAAGGCACTATGGGGGTGGCAAAAGCCTTGGCCAATACCCGGAAGCCCAGGGGTGACAGGTGCAAGCTGTCCCTTGCAAAGCAGCGTGGCTTGTCAAGCATGTCATCCCAAGCAGACAGACATTGGATCCCCTTAGAATGACACCAGTAATTGAGCCAATTGTTAAAGCTGATCATTTTGTCTTTGTACTGTGGCATCATTCTTGGTGAGGGTAAGATGCTGCTCAAGGTCAGGGTCATACCGGCCTGGGCTACATAATCAGAGAGCTCCTCTATGTCTCTTTTCATGTAGTCCAGGGAGGTACGTCTCAGGTCATTCACACCAG